>NW_012307486.1:0-2635 GCF_000151885.1 Dipodomys ordii | reverse complement strand
GAAGGAGCAGAAGCAGATACAGAAGGAGAAGAAGGAGTTGGAGAAGCAGAAGGAGAAGGACAAGCAGGAGAAGCAGAAGAAGCAGAAGCGGGAGAAGCAGAAGCAGAAGAAGAAGAAGAAGAAGAAGAAGAAGAAGAAGAAGAAGAAGAAGAAGAAGAAGAAGAAGAAGAAGAAGAAGAAGAAGAAGAAGAAGAAGAAGAAGAAGAAGAAGAAACAGAAGGAAGTGAAGGAGCAGAAGGAGAAGCAGAAGCAGAAGGAGAAGCAGAAGGAGAAGCAGAAAGAGAAGCAGAAGAAAAGGAAGAAGCAGTAGCAGGAGAAGCAGAAGCAGAAGAAACAGAAGAAGCCCAAGAAGCAGAAGGAGAACCTGAAGCAGAAGGAGAAGCAGAAGCAGCAGAAGCTTGAAAAGCAGAAGCAGAAGAAACAGAACAAGCAGAAGAAGCAGAAGCAGAACGAGAAGCAGAAGAAGAAGAAGGAGAAAGAGAAGGATTAGGAGTAGGAGGAGCAGAAGGAGAATCAGAAGCAGAAAGAGAAGCAGAAGGAGACAGAAGGAGGAACAGAAGAAGCAGGAGAAGCAGAAGCAGAATGAGAAGCACAAGAAGGAGAAATTGAAGGAGAAGGAGAATGAGACGGAGAAGCAGAAGGAGAAGTAGGAGAAGCAGAGAAAGAAGAAGCAGGAGAAGCAGAAGCAGAAGAAACAGAAGAAGGAGAAGAGAAGAAGCAGAAGCAGACGGAGAAGCAGAAGCAAAAGGAGAAGCAGAAGAAGCAGAAGCAGGAGAAGCAGAAGCAGAGGAAAAAAATAAGCAAAAGAAGCAGAAGCAGAAGCAGTGGGAGAAGCAGAAGAAGGAGAAGGAGAAGGAGCACCAGCATGAGAAGCAGAAAGAGCAGCAGAAGGAGGAGCAGGAGATGCAGAAACAGGAGAAGCATAAGCAGAACAAACAGGTAAGGACAAGTAGTAGAATCAGAAGGAGAAGCAGAAAGAGAAGGAGGGAAAGCAGAAGAAGCAGAAGCAGGAGAAGCAGAAGCATAAGAATCCGAAGAAGCAGAAGGAGAACCTGAAGCAGAAGGAGAAGCAGGAGAAGCAGAAGAAGCAGAATTTGGAGAAGCAGAAGGAGAAGCAGAAAGAGAAGCAGAACCAGAAAGAGAATCAAAAGCAGAAGGAAAAGCAGAAGAAACAGAAGAAGTAGAAGCAGTAGCAGTTCTAGCAGAAGCAGAACGAGAAGCAGAAGGAAAAGCAGAAGAACAAGAAGGAGAAGGAGAAACAGAAGGAGAAGCAGTAGGAGAATAAGAAGGAGAAGCAGAAGAAGGAGAAGGAGAAGCAGAAGCATAAGAAGATGCAGAAGGAGAAGCAGAAGAAGCAGAAGCAGCAGGAGAAGCAGGAAAAGCAGAAGAAGCAGAATCAAAAGGAGAAGCAAAAGAAGGAGAAGGAGAAGCACAGGCAGAAGAAGAAGCATAAGGACAAGCACAAGAAGAAGGAGATGCAGAAGGAGAAGCAGGATAAGCAGAAGAAGCAGAAGATGAAGGAGAAGCAGAAGTAGGAGAAGGAGAAGGAGGAGAAGCAGAAGCAGAAGGAGAAGCAGAAGCAGAATGAGAAGCAGAAAAAGAAGCAGCAGAAGCACAAGAAGCAGAAGCAGGAGAAGCCGAAAGAGAAGAAGCAGAAGAAGCGGAATCAGAAGTAGAAGTAGAAGCAGAAGCAGAAGGAGCAGCAGCAGAAGAAGTAGAACCAGAAATTCAGGCAGGAGAAACAGAAGAAGCAGAAGCAGAAGGAGAAGCAAAAAGAGAAGCAGAAGGAGAAGTAGAAGAAGCAGCAGAAGTAGAAGCAGCAGAAGAAGCAGAAAAACAAGCAGGAGAAATAGAAGCAGAAAGAGAAGTAGAAGCAGAAGAAGCAGAAGCAGAAGAAGAAGCAGTAGAAGCAGAAGAAGCAGAATCAGGAGAAGCAGAAGCAGAAGATAAAGAAGAAGCATAAGAAGCAGAAGCAGAGGGAGAAACAGAAGAAGGAGAAAGAGCAGCAGAAGGTGAAGCAGAAGGAGATGCAGAAGCAGAAAGAGAAGCAGAAACAGAAGGAGAATAAGAAGGAGAAGTTGGAGAATCAGAAGAAGCAGAAGCAGAAAGAGAAGGAGAAGAAGGAGAAGGAGAAGCAGAAGGAGAAGGACAAGCAGGAGAAGCAGAAGAAGCAGAAGCGGGAAAAGCAGAAGATGAAGAAGAAGAAGAAGAAGATGAAGAAGAAGAAGAAGATGAAGAAGAAGAAGAAGAAGAAGAAGAAGAAGTAGAAGAAGAAGAAGAAGAAGAAGATTAAGAAGAAGAAGGAGAAGGAGAAGGAGAAGGAGAAGGAGAATGAGAATGAGCAGATGATGATGATGACTATTATGATGATGATGATGATGATGATGATGATGATGATGACGACGATGAAGAATTTGATGACGATGATGATTATGAGAAGAAGAATTGATTATGATGAAGATGATGATGAAGATGAATGATGATTATGATGACGACGACTACTAATTACGATTACCGTGCATCGACTATGAGAAGGAGAGGAAGATAAGATGATGATTACGGTGATGGTGACGTTTATTATGATTATTATGATTACTAGTAGTACGATGATTATTTGCTGAATAGGACTATGACC
>NW_012307485.1:0-2635 GCF_000151885.1 Dipodomys ordii | reverse complement strand
AGAAGAAGAAGAAGAAGAAGAAGAAGAAGAAGAAGAAGAAGAAGAAGAAGAAGAAGAAGAAAAAGAAGAAGAAGAAGGAGCAAAAGGAGAAGGAGAAGCAGGAGAAGAAGAAGCAGAAGAAGAAGAAGCAGAAGGAGAAGCAGAAGGAGAAGCAGAAGGAGAAGCAGGAGCAGCAGAAGAAGCAGAAGCAGGAGAAGCAGAAGAAGAAGAAGAAGAAGCAGAAGAAGAAGAAGAAGAAGGAGAAGGAGAAGAAGAAGAAGAAGAAGAAGAAGAAGAAGAAGAAGAAGAAGAAGAAGAAGAAGAAGAAGAAGAAGAAGAAGAAGAAGAAGAAGAAGAAGAAGAAGAAGAAGAAGAAGAAGAAGAAAGAGAAGAAGAAGAAGAAGAAGGAGAAGAAGAAGAAGGAGGAGAAGCATAAGGAGAAGCATAAGGAGAAGCATAAGGAGAAGCATAAGGAGAAGCATACGGAGAAGCAGTAGAAGCAGAAGAAGCAGGAGAAGCAGAATCAGAAGAAAAAGAATAAGCAAAAGAAGCAGAATCATTGGGAGAAGCAGAAGAAGGAGAAGGCGAAGGAGCAGCAGAAGGAGAAGCAGAAGCTGAAGAATCAGGAGAAGCAGAAGCAGAAGAAACAGAAGAAGGAGAAGAGCAGAAGCAGAAGCAGAAGTAGAAACAGAAGCAGAAGGAGAAGGAGAAAGAGTAGCAGGAGAAGCAGAAGAAGCTGAAGCAGGAGAAGCAGAAGGAGATGAAGCAGAAAAAGCAGAAGCAGAACCTGAACCAGAAGGAGAAGCAGGAGAAGCAGAAGCAGAAGAAGCAGGAGAAGCAGAAGCAGAAGAAACAGAAGAAGGAGAAGAGCAGAAGCAGAAGGAAAAGCAGAAGCAGAAGGAGAAGCAGAATAAACAGAAGCTGAAGTAGAAGAAACAGAAGAAGGAGAAGAAGCAGAAGAGGAAGCAGAAGGAGAAGCAGAAGCAGAACAAGGAGAAGGAGAAAGAGAAGGATTTGGAATAGAAGAAACAGAAGGATAAGCAGAAGCAGAAAGAAAAGGAGAAGGAGAAGCAGGAGAAGCAGAAGGAGGAGAAGCAGAAGCAGAATGAAAAGCAGAAGAATGAGAAATTGAAACAGAAGAAGATGCTGAAGAAGAAGCAGAAGCAGAAGGAGAAGCATAAGTAGGAGGAGAAGGAGAAGCAGAAGGATAATCATAAGGAGAAACAGAAGGAGAAGAAGGAGAAGCAGAAGCGGGAGAAGCAGAAGGAGAAAAAATAGAAGAAGGAGAAGAAGCAGAAGCAGAAGGAGAAGCAGAAACAGAAGGAGATGCAGAAATAGAAGCAGAAGAAGCCGAAGAAGCAGAAGAAGAACCTGAAGCAGAAGGAGAAGCAGAAGAAGCAGAATCTGGAGAAGAAGAAGGAGAAGCAGAAGCAGAAAGTGAAGCAAAAGCAGAAGGAGAAGCAGAAGAAACAGAAGAAGCAGAAGCAGTAGTAGAAGAAGCTGAAGATGCAGAAGCAGAAGAAGAAGCAGAAGGAAAAGAAGAAGAACAAGAAGGAGAAGGAGAAACAGAAGGAGAAGCAGAAGGAGAAGCAGGAAAAGCAGAAGAAGCAGTAGCAGACGGAGAAGGAGAAGCAGAAGTAGTAGAAGAAGCATAAGGACAAGCACAAGCAGAAGGAGATGCAGAAGCAGAAGCAAAAAGAGAAGCAGACGAAGAGAAGCAGAACGAGAAGCAGGAGAAGCAGAAGAAGAAGAAACAGAAGAAGGAGAAGTAGCAGAAGCAGAAGGAGAAGCAGAAAGACAAGCAGAAGCAGAAGGAGAAGCAGAAAGAGAAGGAGGGGAAGCAGAAGTAGCAGAAGCATAAGAATCCGAAGAAGCAGAGCAGAACCTGAAGCAGGATTAGTAGAAGAAGCAGAATCTGGAGAAGCAGAATGATTTTCAGAAGGAGAAGCAGAAGCAGAATGAGAATCATAATAAGAAGTAGAAGCAGAAGAAACTGAAGAAGAAGAAGCAGTAGTCGTTGTAGAAGAAGCAGATGGAGAAGCAGTAGGAAAAGCAGAAGAACGAGAAGGAGAAGGAGAAGCAGAAGGAGAATCAGAAGGAGAAGCAGAAGAAGGTGAAGGAGAAGCAGAAGCAGAAGAATCAGCAGAAGGAGAAGCAGAAGCAGATGCAGATGGAGAAGCAGGAGAAGCAGAAGAAGCAGAAGCAGAAGCAGAAGCAGAAGTAGGAGAAGGAGAAGGAGAAGGAAGGGCAGCAGAAGCAATAGGAGAAGCAGAAGGAGAAGCAGAAGAATGAGAAGAAGAAAGAGAAGCAGGAGAAGCACAAATGAAGAAGCAAGAGAAGCAGAAACAGAAGATACAAAAGAAGAGGAAGAAGAAGAAGAAGAAGAAGAAGAAGAAGAAGAAGAAGAAGAAGAAGAAGAAGAAGAAGAAGAAGAAGAAGAAGAAGAAGAAGAAGAAGAAGAAGAGGAAGAAGAAGAAGGAGGAGGAGGAGGAGGAGGAGATGATGATGAAGCATAATGAGATGTAGATGAAGAAGAAGTAGATTAAGCATATGGAGAAGAAGGAGCAAAAGGAGAAGGATATGAAGAAGCAGTAGAGGAAGAAGCAGAAGGATAAGCATGATAAGCAGAAGTAGTAGTAGCAGAAGGAGAAGGAGA
>NW_012307484.1:0-2636 GCF_000151885.1 Dipodomys ordii | reverse complement strand
CGGGACACAGCGGGAGACAGCATTGGACACAGGAGGGAATAGCGGGGGACAGAGAGGGGACACAGCGGAACACAGCGGTGACACAGCTGGACACAGCTGGGTACACAGCGGGACATAGAGGACACACAGCGGGGACACAGCGCGACACAGCGGGGAACTCACCGGGACACAGCGGGGGACACAACAAGGACACAGCGGAACACTGTGGGAGACACAGCCAGGACACGTCCGGACCCAGTGGAACACAGTGTGACACAGCGGGGACACAGCAGGGGACACAGCGGGACACAGTGGGGGACACAGGGGGGACAAAGCGTGACACAGCGGGGTACACAGCGGGACACAGCGGGACACAGCGGGGACACAGCAGGGACACAGCGGGGGACACAGAGGGACAGAGCAGGGGACACAGCAGGAGACACAGAGGGACACAGCGGGACACAGCGGGGGACACAGGGGGGACACAGCGGGACACAGGGGGGACACAGTGAAGACACATTGGGATACAACGGGGACACAGCGGGACTCAGCGGGGGACATAGCAGTACACAGCGGGACACAGCGGGTCACAGCAGGGACAGAGCAGGTGACACAGAGGGGTACACAGCGGGACACAGCAGTGGACAAAGCAGGACACAGTGGGGGACACAGCGAGGACACTGCGGGACACTGCGGGAGACACAGCAAGGACACAGCGGGACACAGTGGAACACAGCGGGACATAGCAGTGACACAGCAAGGGACACAGCGGGACACAGCCGGAGACACAGCGGGACACAGCGGGGGAGACAGGGAGGACACAGCGGGACAAAGCGGGGGACACAGCGGGACACAGCGAGGGACACAGCGTCGATAGAGCGGGGACACAGCGGGGTACACAGCTGGGGACACAACGGGACACAGTGGGGGACATAGCAGGACACAACGGGACGCAGCGGGACACAGCGGGGCACTGCGGGGACAAAGCAGGAGACACAGCAGGGAACAGAGCAGGACACAGCGGGGGACACAGCGAGGACACAGCAGGACACAGCGGGGACACAGCGGAGACTCAGCGGGGGACACAGCGGGGGACAAACGGGACACCACAGAACACAGCGGGATACAGCGGGACACAACAGGGACAAAGCGGGACTCAGCGGGGAACACAGCAGGGGTCAAATCGGGACACCACGGGACACAGTGTGACACATCGCACCACAGCGGCGATACTGCGGGGACACAGCGGGACAAAGTGGGGGACACAGCGGGACACAGCGGGGGACACAGCAGGGGATAGCGTGTGACAGAGAGTGGACAGAATGGAACACAGCGGTGACACAGCTGGACACAGCGGGGTACAAAGCAGGACACAGCGGGCACACAGCGCGGACACAGCAGGGACACAGCAGGGGACACAGTGGGACAGAGCAGGGACACAGCAGGGGACACAGAGGGACACAGCGGGACACAGCGGGGCACAGCAGGGACACAGTGAGGGACACAGCAGGGGACACAGCGGGATACACCGGGGGACATAGCAGGACACAGCAGGGGACACAGGGAGGACACAGCAGGACACAGTGGGGGACACAGCGGAACACAGCGAGGGACACAGCGAAGGACACAGTGGGACACAGCGGGGTACACTGAGGGGACACAGCGTGACCCAGCGGGACACAGCGTCGATACAGCGGGGACACAGCAGGACACAGCGGGGTACACAGCTGGGGACACAAGGGGACACAGTGGGGGACATAGCGGGACACACTGGGACACAGCGGGACACAGCAGGGCACAGCAGGGACAAAGCGGGAGACACAGCGGGGAACAGAGCAGGACACAGTGGGGGACACAGCGAGGACACAGCAGGACACAGCGAGGACACAGCGGGACACAGCCGGGGACAAAGCGGGACACAACGGGGAACACAGCGGGGGACACAGCGGAACACAGCGGCACACAGCAGGGGACACAGTGGTGACACAGTGGTACACAGCGTGGGACACAGCGAGGACACAGCAAAACACAGCGTGGGACAGCGAGGACACAGCGGGACACAGCCGGGGACACAGCAGGACACAGCAGGGGACACAGAGGGGTACACACCCGGACACAGCGGGGAACACAGCGAGGACACAGCAGAACACAGTGTGGTACACAGCTGTGGAAAAAACGGGACACAGTGGGGGCACAGCGGGGACAAAGCGTGAGACAGAGTGGGGGACAGAGCGGGAGACAGCGGGGGACACAGCGAGGACACTGCATGACACTGCGGTCACACAGTGGGGACTCAGTGGGGGACAGAGCGGGGGACAAAGCGGGACACCACGGAACACAGCGAGACACATCGGGAAACAGAGGTGACCCTGAGAGGACATAGTGGGACACAGCGGGGGACACAGCGTGACACTGTGGGACACAGCAGGGGACTCAGCGGGACACAGTGGGGGACAGAGCGTATGAAAGAGCGAGACACAGCGGGGACAAAGCTGGACACAGCAGGGTACACAGAGGGACACAGCGGGGACAAAGCGGGGAAACAGCGTGACACAGCAGACACAGCTGGACACAGCGGGGGACACAGCCAGGACACAGCGGCACACAGCGCGGGACACAGCAAGGATACAGCGGGACACAGCGTGGGACACAACTGG
>NW_012307483.1:0-2636 GCF_000151885.1 Dipodomys ordii | reverse complement strand
TCACCCGCTATGTTCCCGCAGTGTCCCGCTGTGTCCTCGCTTTGTCCCCCGCTGTGTCCTGTTGTGTCCCCAGCTGTGTACCTCGCTGTGTCCCGCTGTGTCCATGCTGTATCGACGCTGGGTCCCACTGGGTCCCGCTGTGTCCTCCCTGTGTCCCCAGCTATGTCCCGCCATGTCTGCCACTGTGTCCCGCTGTGTCTACTGCTTTGTCCCCGCTGTGTCCCGCTGTGTCCTCGCTGTGTCCCCCGCTGTCTCCCACTTTGTCCCCCGCTTTGTTTCGCTGTGTCACGCTGTGTCCTCCCTGTGTCCCCCGCTGTATCCCGCTGTGTCCCCGCTATGTCCCCAGCTGTGTCCCGCTGTGTTCCGCTGTGTCCCCCGCTGTGTCCCGCTATGTTCCCGCAGTGTCCCGCTGTGTCCCGCTGTGTCCTCACTGTGTCCCCCGCTGTGTCCCGTTGTGTCCCCAGCTGTGTACCTCGCTGTGTCCCGCTGTGTCCATGCTGTATCGACGCTGGGTCCCACTGGGTCCCGCTGTGTCCTCCCTGTGTCCCCAGCTATGTCCCGCCATGTCTGCCACTGTTTCCCGCTGTGTCTACTGCTTTGTCCCCGCTGTGTCCCGCTGTGTCCCGCAATGTCCTCGCTGTGTCCCCCGCTGTCTCCCACTTTGTCCCCCGCTTTTGTTCCGCTGTATCACGCTGTGTCCTCCCTGTGTCCCCCGCTGTATCCCGCTGTGTCCCCGCTATGTCCCCAGCTGTGTCCCGGTGTGTTCCGCTGTGTCCCCCGCTGTGTCCCGCTAGGTTCCCGCAGTGTCCCGCTGTGTCCCGCTGTGTCCTCACTGTGTCCCCCGCTGTGTCCCGTTGTGTCCCCAGCTGTGTCCCTCGCTGTGTCCCACTGTGTCCCCGCTGTATCGACGCTGGGTCCCACTGGGTCCCGCTGTGTCCTCCCTGTGTCCCCAGCTATGTCCCGCCGTGTCCGCCAGTATGTCCTGCTGTGTCTACTGCTTTGTCGCCGTTGTGTCCCGCTGTGTCTCGCTGTGTCCTCGCTGTGTCCCACGCTGTGTTCTGCTGTGGCCTCGCTTTTTTCCTCGCTGTGTCCCGCTGTGTACCCCTCTGTGTCCCCCGCTGTTTCCCGCTGTGTCCCCCACTGTGTTCCTGCTGTGTCCCCGCTGTGTCCCGCTGTGTCCCGCTGTGTCAACTGCTGTGTCCCCACTGTGTCCCGCTGTGTCTCGCTGTGTCCCGCTGTGTCCTCGCTGTTTCCCACGCTGTGTTCTGCTATGTCCTCTCTGTGTCCCCCGCTGTGTCCCGTTGTGTACCCAGCTGTGTACCCCGCTGTGTCCCGCTGTGTCCCCGCTGTATCGACGCTGTGTCCCGCTTGGTCCCGCTGTATCCTCGCTGTGTTCCCCGCTGTGTCCCGCTGTTTAACCCTCTGTGTCCCCCGCTGTGTCCCGCTGTGTCCCGCTGTGTACTGCTGTGTCCCCCGCAGAGTCCCGCTGTGTCCCCGCTGTGTCCCCCCTGTGTCCCCCGCAGTGTCAGCGCTGTGTCCCGCTGTGTCCTCGCTGTGTCCCCCGCTGTCTTCCGCTCTGTACCCCGCTGTGTCTCAAGCTTTGTCCCCGCTGTGTCCCACTGTGTCCCGCTGTGTCCCGCTGTGCCCCCACTGTGTCCCGTTGTGTTCACAGCTGTGTACCACGCTGTGTAACGCTGTGTCCCCGCTGTATCGACGCTGTGTACCGCTGGGTCCCGCTGGGTCCTCGCTGTGTTTCCCGCTGTGTCCCGCTGTGTCCCCCATTGTGTCCCCTGCTGTGTCCCTATGTGTCCCACGCTTTGTCCCCCTGTGTCCCCGCAGTTTCCCCGCTGTGTCCCGCTGTTCCCCACTGTGTTCTGTGGTGTCCCGCTTTGTCCCCCGCTGTGTCCCCTGGTGAGTCGCCGCTGTGTCCCCGCTTTGTCCCGCTGAGTCCTCCATGTGTCCCACGCTGTGTCCCGCTGTGTCCCGCTGTGTCCCGCTGTGTCCACACTGTGTCCTACTCTGTGTTCCGCTGTGTCTTCGCTGTGTCCCCCGCTGTGTCCCGCTGTGTCCCCCGCTGTGCCCTGCAGTGTCCCGCTCTGTCCCGCTGTGCCCTCGCTGTGTCCCGCTGTGTCCCCCACTGTTTCCCCTGCTGTGTCCGGCTGTGTCCCCCACTGTGTCACGCTCTGTCCCCCTCTGTGTCCCGCTGTGTCCCCCGCTGTGTCCCACTGTGTCCCCGCAGTGTCACTGCTGTTTCCTGCTGTGTGCCGCTGTGTTCCGTGGTGTCCCTCTTTGTCTCCCGCTGTGTCCCTCGCTGTGTCCCGCTGTGTCCGACTGTGTCCCGCTCTGTCCCCGCTGTGTCCCACTGTGTCCCGCTGTGTCCCACTGCGTCCCGCTGTGTCTCGCTGTGCCCCCACTGTGTCCCGTTGTGTCCACAGCTTTGTACCATGCTGTGTAACGCTGTGTCTCCGCTGTATCGACGCTGTGTCCCGCTGGGTCCCGATGTGTCCTCGCTGTGTTCCCCGCTGTGTCCAGCTGTTTCCCCCACTTTGTCCCCCACTGTGTCCTCGCTGTGTCCCCCGCTGTGTCCCTCTGTGTCCTGCTGTGTCCTCGCTGTGTCCCCCTCTGTGTCCCGCTGT
>NW_012307482.1:0-2636 GCF_000151885.1 Dipodomys ordii | reverse complement strand
ACAGCGTTACACAGCGTGGTACACAGCTGTGGACACAACGGGTACACAGCGGGATACACAGCGGGACACAGCGGGACACAGCTTAGGACACAGCGGGGATACAGTGGGACACAGCGGGGGACACAGCGAGGACATAGCGGGACACAGCGGGACACAGCGGGGGACAAAGCGTGAGACAGCGGGGGACACAGAGCAGACTAAGCCGGGGCCACAGTGGGGGACAAAGCGGGACACCATGTGACACAGTGTGACACAGCGGGACACAGCGGGGACACTGCGCGGACACAGTTGGACAAAGCCGGGGACACAGCGGGACACAGCGGAAAACCGCGGGGGACACAGTGGGGGACAGCGGAGACAGAGAGGGGACACAGCGGGACACAGCGGTGACACAGCTGGACACAACGGAGTACACAGTGGGACACAGTGGGCACACAGCGGGGACACAGCGGGACACAGCAGGACACAGAAAGTACCGAGCGGGACACAGTGGGACACAGCGGTGACAAAGCGGGGGACACAGTGGGGGACACAGCTGGGGACACAGCGGGGCACCGCGGGACACAGCAGGGGACACAGGGGGGACACAGCGGTACACAGTGGTGGACAGAGAAAAGACACATTGGGACACAGCAGGGACCCAGCGGGAATCAGCAGGGGACAGAGCAGTACACAGCGGGACACAGCGGGACACAGCAGGGGAAACAGTGGGGTACACAGCGGGACACAGCCGGGAACACAGCGAGGACACAGCGGGACACAGCGGGGACACAGCAGTAGACACAGCGGGACACAGCGGGGGACACAGCGGACACAGCGGGGAAGACAGGGAGGACACAGCGGGGACACAGCGGGACACAGCGGGGGACAAAGCAGTACACAGCGGGACACAGCGGGACACAGCGGGGGACACAGCGAGGACATATTGGGACACAGCGGAGACACAGCGGGGACACAGCGGGACTCAGCGGGGGACACAGCAGTACAAAGAGCGACACAGCGGGACACAGCGGGACACAGCGGGACACAGCGTGGACTCAGCGGGGGACAGAGCGGGGGACAAAGCGGGACACCACGGAACACAGCGGGACACAGCGGTAAACAGCGGTGACCCTGCGGGGACACAGCGGGACACAGCGGGACATGTGGGGGACACAACGGCACACAGTGGGGGACAGAGCGTGGGACACTGTGAGACACAGCAGGGACAAAGCTGGACACAGCGGGGTATACAGAGGTACACAGCGGGGGACACAGCGGGACACAGCGAGGACACAGCGGGACACAGCGGGACACAGCGGGACACAAGCGGGGGACACAGAGGGACACAGCGGGGGACACAGCGAGGACACAGCGGGACACAGCGGGGGACACAGCGGGACACAGCGCGGGAAACAGCAGGACACAACGGGGACACAGCAGTGGACACAGCGGGACACACCGGGGACAATGTGGGACACAGCGGGGGACACAGCGGGACAAAGCGGGGGACAGAGCAATGACACAGCGGGACACAGCGGGCACACAGGTGGACTCAGCAGGGTCACAGCGGGACACAGCGGGACACAACAGGGACACAGCAGCGGACACAGCGGGACACAGCGAGGGACACAGCGGGACACAGCGGGGGACACAGCGAGGGACACAGCGGGACACAGCAGGACACAGCGGGGGACACAGGTGGGACAGAGCGGGACACAGCTGGGACACAGCGGGACACAGCGGGGGACACAGCCGGACACAGAGTGGGACAAAGTGAGGTACACAGCGGGACACAGCAGGGAACACAGCGAGGACACAAAGGGACACATCGGGGACACAGCGAGGACAAAGCGGAACACAGCGTGGGACAAAGCGAGGACACAACGGGACATAGCGGGACACAGCGGGACACAGCAGGGACACAGCAATAGACACAGCGGGACACAGCGGGGGACCCAGCAGGACCCAGCGGGGGACACAGCGAGGACACAGCGGGACACAGCGGGACACAGCGGGACACAGCGTTGATACAGCGGGGACACAGCGGGACACAGCAAGGTACACAGCTGGGGACACAACGGGAAAGAGCACGGGACACAGCGAGGACACAGCGGAACATAGCGTGGGACACAGCGAGGACACAGCGGGACACAGCAGTAGACACAGCGGGACACAGCGGGGGACACAGCCGGGACACCACGGTACACAGCGGGACACAGCGGGGACAATGCAGGAACATAGCGGGACACAGCAGGGTACATAGCGGGACACAGTGGGACACAGCGGGGGACACAGTGGGGACAAAGTGGGACACAGCGGGGAACACAGCGAGGACACAGCGGGACGCAGCGGGACACAGCATGGGACAAAGCCGGAGACAGCATGGGACACAGCGAGGACACAGAGGGACACAGATGGGGACACAGCAGGGGACAAAGCGGGACACCACGGGACTCAGTGTGACACAGTGGGTCACAGCTGGACACAGCGGGGTTCACAGCGCGACACATCGAGCACACAAGAGGGAAACAGCGGGACACAGCGGGACACAGCGGGAACAGAGCGTGACACAGCGGGACACAGCACGGGACACACCGGGACACAACAGGGACACAGCGAGGACACAGCGGGACACAGCGAGGGACAGCGGGGGA
>NW_012307481.1:0-2636 GCF_000151885.1 Dipodomys ordii | reverse complement strand
GAACGAGAAGCAGGAGAAGCAGAAGCAGGAGAAGCAGAAGCAGAAGATTCAGAAGGAGAAGAAGCAGAAGCAGAAAGAGAAGCAGAAAGAGAAGGAAAAGCAGAAAGAGAAGCAGGAGAAGCAGAAGAAACAGCAGCAGGAGAAGCAGAAGCAGAAGAAGCCGAAGAAGCAGAAGCAGAACCTGAAGCAGAAGGAGAAGCAGGAGAAGCAGAAGAAGCAGAATCTGGAGAAGCAGAAGGAGAAGCAGAAGCAGAAAGAGAAGCAAAAGCAGAAGGAGAACAGAAGAAACAGAAGAAGCAGAGGCAGTAGCAGAAGAAGCAGAAGATGCAGAAGCAGAAGGAGAAGCAGAAGGAAAAGCAGAAGAACGAGAAGGAGAAGGAGAAATAGAAGGAGAAGCACAAAGAGAAGCAGAAGTAGAAGCAGGAGATGCAGAAACAGGAGAAGCATAAGCAGAACATACAGGAGAAGGACAAGAAGCAGAAGGAGAAGCAGAAACAGAAGGAGAAGCAGAAAGACAAGGAGGGGAAGCAGAAGAAGCAGAAGCAGGAGAAGCAGAAGCATAAGAATCCGAAGAAGCAGAAGCAGAACCTGAAGCAGAAGGAGAAGTAGGAGAAGCAGAAGAAGCAGAATCTGGAGAAGCAGAATGAGAAGCAGAAGGAGAAGCAGAAGCAGAAATAGAATCAAAAGCAGAAGGAGAAGCAGAAAAAACAGAAGAAGTAGAAGCACTAGCAGTTGTAGCAGAAGCAGAAGGAGAAGCAGAAGGAAAAGCAGTAGAACAAGAAGGAGAAGGAGAAACAGAAGGAGAAGCAGAAGGAGAAGCAGAAAGAGAAGCAGGTAAAGCAGAATAAGAAGAAGCAGAAGGTGATTCAGAAGGTGAAGCAGAAGAATGACTAGGTGAAGCAGAATCAGAAGAAGATGCAGAATGAGAAGCAGGAGAAGCAGAAGAAGCAGAAGCAGAAGGAGAAGCAGGAAAAGCTGATGTAGTCCATGCTAATGGAGAATCAAAAGAAGGAGAAGGAGAAGCAGAGGCAGAAGAAGAAGCATAAGGACAAGCATAAGCAGTAGGATATGCAGAAGCAGAAGAAGGAGAAGCAGAAGAAGCAGAAGATGAAGGAGAAGCAGTAGTATGTGAGAAGGAGAAGGAGGAGAAGCAGAAGCAGAAGGAGAAGCAGAAGCGGAATGAGAAGCAGAAAGAGAAGCAGGAAAGCACAAGAAGCAGAAGCAGGAGAAGCTGAAAGAGAAGAAGCAGAAGAAGCAGAATCAGAATCAGAAGTAGAAGCAGAAGCAGAAAGAGAAACAGCAGAAAAAGTAGAATCAGAAATTCAGGCAGGAGAAACAGAAGAAGCAGAAGCAGAAGGCGAAGCAAAAAGAGAAGGAGAAGGAGAAGGAGAACTAGAAGAAGCAGCAGAAGGAGAAGCAGCAGAAGAAGCAGAAAATCAAGCAGGAGAAGCAGAAGCACAAAGAGAAGTAGAAGCAGAAGAAGAAGAAGAAGCAGTAGAAGCATAAGAAGCAGAAGCAGGAGAAGCAGAAGCAGAAGAAAAAGAAGAAGCATAAGAAGCAGAAGCAGAGGGAGAAACAGAAGAAGGAGAAAGAGCAGCAGAAGGTGAAGCAGAAGGAGATGCAGAAGCAGAAAGAGAAGCAGAAACAGAAGGAGAAGAAGAAGGAGAAGTTGGAGAATCAGAAGAAGCAGAAGCAGAAGCAGAAAGAGAAAGACAAGGAGAAGAAGGAGAAGGAGAAGCAGAAGGAGAAGGACAAGCAGGAGAAGCAGAAGAAGCAGAAGCGGGAGACGCAGAACAAGAAGAAACAGAAGAAAGAGAAGGAGCAGAAGGAGAAGCAGAAGCAGAAGGAGAAGCAGCAGAAGAAGTAAAACCAGAAATTCAGGCAGCAGAAACAGAAGAAGCAGAAGCAGAAGGAGAAGCCAAAAGAGAAGCAGAAGGGGAAGTAGAAAAAACAGCAGAAGAAGCAGAAAAACAAGCAGGAGAAGCAGAAGCAGGAAGAGAAGTAGAAGCAGAAGAAGCAGAAGAAGAAGAAGAAGAAGAAGAAGAAGCAGTAGAAGCATAAGAAGCAGAAGCAGGAGAAACAGAACCAGAAGAAAAAGAAGAAGCATAAGATGCAGAAGCAGAGGGAGAAACAGAAGAAGGAGAAGGAGCAGCAGAAGGTGAAGCAGAAGGAGATGCAGAAGCAGAAAGAGAAGCAGAAATAGAAGGAGAAAAAGAAGGAGAAGTTGGAGAATCAGAAGAAGCAGAAGCAGAAAGAGAAGCAGAAGAAGGAGAAGGAGAAGCAGAAGGAGAAGGACAAGCAGGAGAAGCAGAAGAAGCAGAAGCGGGAGAAGCAGAAGAAGAAGAAGGAACAGAAGAAGGAGAAGGAGCAGAAGGAGAAGCAGAAGCAGAAGGAGAAGCAGAAAGAGAAGCAGAAGAAGCAGAAGAAGCAGTAGCAGGAGTAGCAGAAGCAGAAGAAACAGAAGAAGCCGAAGAATCAGGAGGAGAATCTGAAGCAGAAGGAGAAGCAGAAGCAGCAGAAGCTGGAAAAGCAGAGCAGAAGATACGAACAAGCAGAAGAGCAGAGCAGACGAGAAGCAGAGAGAGGGAGAAGAGAAGATAGAGTAGAGGAGCAGAGCAGATAGAGCAGAAGAGAGC
>NW_012307480.1:0-2636 GCF_000151885.1 Dipodomys ordii | reverse complement strand
CGGGACACAGAGGGGGACACAGCGGGACACAGAGGGAGACACATGGAGGACTCAGCGGGACAAAGCGGGGACACAGCGGCGACTCACCGGGGGACACAGCGGGGGACAAACGGGACACCACAGAACACAGTGGGAAACTGCGGGACACAGCGGGGAAACTGCGGGGAAACAGGGGGACAAAGCGTGGGACACATAGGGACACAGCGGGGGACACAGTGGGGGACACAGCGGGACACAGCGGGGAACACAGCGAGGACACAGCGGGACCCAGCGGTACACAGCGTCGATACAGCGGGGACACAGCTTTACACAGCGTGGTACACAGCTGTGAACACAACGGGACACAGTGGGGGCACAGCGAGACACAGCGGGACACAGCGAGGACACAGCGGGACACAGCGCTGACACTGCGGGGGACACAGCGGGGGACACAGCGGGGGACACAGCCGGACACAGCGGGACACAGCGGGGGACACTGGGGGGACACAGCGGGACCCAGCGCGGGACACAGCGAGGACACATTGGGACACAACGGGGACACAGCGGGACACAGCGGGGGACACAGCAGTACACAGGAGTAAACAGCGGGACACTGCGGGAAACACAGAGGAGTAAACAGCGGGACCAAGCGGGACACAGCGTCGATACAGCGGGGACACAGCGGGACACAGCAGGGTACACAGCTGGGTACACAACGGGACACAGCGGGGGACACAGCGAGGACACAGCAGAACACAGCGTGGGAAACAGCGAGGACACAGCGGGACACAGCGAGACACAGAGGGACACAGTGGGGACACAGCAGTAGACACAGCGGGACACAGCGGGGGACACAGCGGGACACAGCGGGGAACACAGCGAGGACACAGCGGGGACACAGCGGGGACACAGCGGGACCCAGCAGGACACAGCGGGGCACACAGCGGGACACAGCTTGGGACACAGCTGGAACACAGCAGGACACAGCGGGGGACACAGCGAGGACACAGCGGGACACAGCGGGACACAGCGTGGAACAAAGCGGGAGATAGCAGGGGACACAGCGAGGACACAGCGGGACACAGCGGCGACACATAGAGGACTCAGCGGGGGACACAGCGGGACCCAGCGGGGACAAAGCGTGAGACACAGCGGTGGACAGAGTGGGAGACAGAGGCGGACACAGCGAGGACACAGCGGGACACAGCGGGGACACAGAGGTGGCTCATGGGGGGCCACACGGGGGACAAAGCGGGACACCACGGAACACAGCGGGACACAGCGTGAAACAGCGGTGAACTCAGCGGGGACACAGCGGGACACAGCGGGGGACACAGCGGGACACAGCGGGGACACAGCGGGACCCAGCAGGACACAGCGGGACACAGCAGGTCACAGCGGGGGACACAGCGGGACACAGCGGGGGACACAGCCAGGCACAGCAGGGACACAGCGGGGACTCAGCTGGGGACATAGCGGGGGACAAAGCGGGACACCACAGGACACAGTGGGACACAGCAGGAAACAGCGGGGACACTGCGGGGACACAGCGGGACAAAGCAGGGGACACAGCGGGACCCAGCAGGACCCAGCGGGGAAACAGCGGGGACACAGTGGGACACAGCAAGGACACAGCGGGACACAGCGTACACTGCGGGGCACAGCGGGGGACACAGCCGAACACAGCGGGGGACACAGCTGGACACAGAAGGGTACACAGCGGGGCACAGCGGACACACACGGGGACAGAGCTGGACACAGAGGGACACAGAGGGGACAGAGCGTGACACAGCAGGACACAGCGGGACACAACAGGGGACTCAGCGGGACACAGCGGGGGACACAGGGAGGACACAGCTGGACAGTGAGGGAGACAGAGCGAGGACACAGCCGGACACAGCGAAACACAGCGTGACACAGTGGGGACACAGCAGGGGACACAGCGGGACACAGCGGGGGACACAGAGGGACACAGCGGGGTACACAGCAGGAACAAAGCAGGACACAGCGGGGGACACAGTGAGGACAAAGCGGGACACAGCGGTGACAAGCGGGACACAGCTGGGGACACTGCGGGACACAGCGGGACACAGCGGGGACACAGCAAGGACACAGCGGGACACAGCGAGAGACACAGCGGGGGACACAGCGGGACACAGCGGGGAACAAAGAGAGGACACAGCGGGACCCAGCGGGACACAACGTCGATAGAGCGGGGACACAGCGGGACACAGCGGTGACACAACGGGACTCAGCAGGGGACACTGCGGGACAGAGAGGGACCCAGCGGGAACACAGCAAGGACACAGCGGGGGACACAGCGGGACACAGTGGGGGACACAGCGAGGGACACAGCGGGGGACACAGCATGACACAGTGGGGAACACAGAGAGAGACACAGCAGGACCCAGCGGGACACAGCATCGATACAGCAGAGACACAGCGGGACACAGCGGGGTACACAGCTGTTGACACAACGGGACACAGTGGGGGACACAGCGGAACACAGCGGGACACAGCGGGGCACAGCAGGGACAAAACGGGAGACACAGTGGGGAACAGAGCAGGACACAGCGGGGGACACAGAGAGGACACAGTGGGGACACAGCGAGACTCAGCCGGGGACACAGCGGGGGACAAAGCGGACACCACGGATG
>NW_012307479.1:0-2636 GCF_000151885.1 Dipodomys ordii | reverse complement strand
CTCCCTGAGAGGAGTGAGGATGTCGGGCTTCTACTCACGCCGAGTCTTGGATCCTGGGTCGTCTCTGGTCTGCAAACTGCAGGATGAAGCTGTCTGCTCCTTGTCGGTTCTTGCTGGTGTTGAGTAGAATCTGCTCGCCCGCTGCGTCTGGCTCCTTCGTCCGGGACTCTCAGTGCTCAGGTATTGCCCGCTGCGGTCTCCACCGCGACCCTGCCGCCGCCGATAGCCCGGCTGCGGTCTCCACTGCGACCCTGCCGCCGCCGCCGCCGCCGCTGCTGCCGCCGCCACCGGCGGCTGGCTGGTGCTCAGATGTGTATTCTTTCCTTGGCTTTCTCTCACTTGTCTAACTCTCTGTCCTGTGATGGCACACTTGGTGTGTTTCTCTGGCTTAGGACTGTTCACTGGAACTCTAAAACTGCTTTCTACGCGAGAGCTTGTTCAGCTTCCAGCTTCTCCTCCGCCATCTTGTCCTTGTCCCCTGCTTCTGCTTCTTATGCTTCTTCTTTTTCTTCTGCTTCTGCTTCTCCTGCTTCTGCTTCTTATGCTTCTACTGCTTCTTCTTCTGCTTCTTCTGCTTCTACTTCTCTGTCTGCCTCTGCTTCTCCTGCTTGTTTTTCTGCTTCTTCTGCTGCTTCTCCTTCTGCTGCTTCTTCTACTTCTCCTTCTGCTTCTCTTTTTGCTTCTCTTTCTGCTTCTGCTTCTTCTGTTTCTCCTGCCTAAATTTCTGGTTCTACTTCTTCTGCTGCTTCTCCTTCTGCTTCTGCTTCTACTTCTGCTTCTGTTTCTGCTTCTTCTGCTTCTTCTCTTTCGGCTTCTCCTGCTTCTGCTTCTTGTCCTCCTCCTGCTTCTCTTTTTGCTTCTCATTCCGCTTCGGCTTCTCCTTCTGCTTCTGCTTCTCCTCTTTCTCCTTCTCCTACTTCTGCTTCTCCTTCAGCTTCTGCTTCTTCTGCTTCTCCTGCTTCTCCTTCTGCATCTCCTTCTGCTTGTGCTTGTCCTTATGCTTCTTCTTCTGCTTCTCCTTCTCCTTCTTTTGCTTCTCCTTTTGCTTCTGCTTCTTCTGATTTCCTGCTTCTCCTTCTGCTTCTGCTTCTTCTGCTTCTCCTGCTTCTCCTTCTGCATCTTCTTCTGCTTCTGCTTCTCCTTCTCCTTCTTCTGCTTCTCCTTCTGATTCTCCTTCTGCTTCTTCTTCTTCTGCTTTACCTGCTTCTCATTCTGCTTCTCCTTCTGTTTCTCCTTCTCCTTCTTGTTCTTCTGCTTTTCCTTTGGCTTCTCCTTCTGTTTCTGCTACAACTGCTACTGCTTCTACTTCTTCTGTTTCTTCTGCTTCTCCTTCTGCTTTTGATTCTCTTTCTGCTTCTGCTTCTCCTTCAGCTTCTCGTTCTGCTTCTCCAGATTCTGCTTCTTCTGCTTCTCCTGCTTCTCCTTCTGCTTGAGGTTCTGCTTCTTCTTCTTCGGATTCTTATGCTTCTGCTTATTCTGCTTCTGCTTCTTCTGCTTCCCCTCCTTCTCTTTCTGCTTCTCCTTCTGTTTCTGCTTCTCCTTCTGCTTCTGCTTCTTGTCCTTTTACTGATTCTTCTACTTCTGCTTCTCCTGTTTCTGCATCTCCTGCTTCTCCTTCTGCTGCTCTTTCTGCTTTTCCTGCTGCTTTTCCGTCTCCTGGTCCTTCTTCTGCTTCTCTTTCTGCTTCTCCTTCTGTTTCTCCTTCTCCTTCTCGTTCTTCAGCTTTTCCTTCTGCTTCTCCTTCTGCTTTTGCTTCTCTTTCTGCTTCTGCTTCTCCTTCTTGTTCTCCTTCTTCTTCTCCAGATTCTGCTTCTTCTGCTTCTCCTGCTTCTTCTTCTGCTTCAGGTTCTGCTTCTGCTTCTTCGGCTTCTTCTGTTTCTGCTTCTCCTGATGCTGCTTCTTTTGCTTCTCCTGCTTCTCTTTCTGCTTTTCCTTCTGATTGTGCTTCTCCTTCTTCTGCTTCTTCTCCTTCTTCTGTTTCTTCTGCTTCTGCTTCTCCTGCTTCTGCTTCTCCTGCTTCTCGTTCTGCTTCTCTTTCTGCTTCTCTTTCGGCTTCTCCTTCTCCTTCTTCTGCTTCTCCTTCTGCTTCTGCTTCAATTTCTCCTTCTGCTTCTCATTCTGCTTCTGCGTCTTCTGTTACTTCTGCTTCTCCTGCTTCTGCTTCTCCTGCTTCTCCTAATTCTCATGCTGCTTCTCCTTCTTTCTTCTTCTGATTATCCTTTTGCTTCTCCTACTCCTAATCCTTCTCTTTTCAAATTCTCCGTCTTCTTCTTCTGCTTCTCCTGCTGCTTTTGCTTCTGCTTATTCTACTGTTTCTGTTTCTTCTGATTCTGCTTCAGATTGTGCTTCTTCTGTTTCTCCTTCTGCTTCAGATTCTGCTTCTGCTTCTTCGGCTTTTCCTGTTTCTTCTGCTTCTGCTTCTCCTGCTTCTTCTGCTTCTCCTGCTTCTCTTTCTGCTTCTCCTTTTGCTTCTGCTTTTCTTTCTGCTTCTGCTTCTGCTCTTCTCCATCTCTGTTGTTTGCTCTCTCTCTCTCTCTTCTCTCTCTCTCTCTCGTTCTCCTGATCTACTTCTGCTCTCTCTCTTTCTCTTTGCTCTGCTCTTCTGCTCCTCTGCTTCTCCTCTGCAAATTCCTCCG
>NW_012307478.1:0-2636 GCF_000151885.1 Dipodomys ordii | reverse complement strand
TCCCCGCTGTGTCCCGCTGTGTCCTGATGTGTCCCACTGTGTCGCCGCTTTGTCACTGCTGTGTCTCGCTGTGTCCCACTGTGTCCACGCTGTGTCCCGCTCTGTCCCAGGCTGTGTCCCGCTGTGTCCCCCGCTGTGTCCCGCTGTGTCTCCGCTGTGTTCCCGCTGTGTCCCGCTGTGTCCCCGCTGTGTCCCCGCTGGGTCCCGCTGTGTCCCGCTGTGTCCCCGCTGTGTCCCGCTGTGTCCCTTGTGTGTCCTAACTGTGTAACCGCTAAGTCCCTCTGTGTCCCCGCTGTGTCCCACTGTGTCCCCCGCTGTTTCCCCGCTGTGTCACCGTTGTGTCCTCCTGTGTCCCTCTGTGTCCTCGCTGTGTCCTTCTGTATCCCACTGTGTCCCCCGATGTGTCCCCGACTATTTCCCCTCTGTGACTTGCTGTGTCTATGCTGTGTCCCCCGCTGTGTCCCGCTGTGTCCCGCTGTGTCCCCCGCTGTGTTCCCCGCTGTGTCCCACTGTGTCCTCGCTAGGTCCCTGCTGTGTCCCGCTGTGTCGCGCTGTGTCCCGCTGTGTTCTGCTGTGTCAGCCTCTGTGTCCTCCGCTGTGTCCCGCTGTGTCCCGCTGTGTCCCCGCTGTGTAACGCTGTGTCCCACTTTGTGTCCCGCTGTGTCCCCCGCTGTGTCCCTGCTGTGTCCCTTTGTGTCCCGCTGTGTCCCGCTGTGTACCCCGCAGTGTCCTGCTGTGTCCCCCGCTGTGTCCCGCTCTTTCCCGCTGTGTCCCACTGTGTCCTTGCTGTGTCCCCATTTGTGTCCCGCTGTGTCCCCCGCTGTGTCCCCCACTGTGTCCTGCTGTGTCCCCCACTGTGTCCCGATGTGTCTTAATTTGTCGCCGCTTTGTCACTGCTGTGTGTCTCTGTGTCCCGCTGTGTCCACGCTGTGTCCCGCTCTATCACAGGCTGTGTCCCGCTGTGTCCCCTGCTGTGTTCCGCTGTGTCGCTGCTGTGTCCCGCTGTGTCCCCGCTGTGTCCCCGGTGTGTCCCCGGTGTGTCCCGCTGTGTCCCCGCTGTGTCCCCCGCTGTGTCCCCGCTGTGTCCCACTCTGTCCCCACTGTGTCCCGCTTTGTCGCCGCTGTGTCCTCCTGTGTCCCGCCTTTCCTCGCTGTGCCTTCTGTATCCCGCTCTGTCCCCCGCTGTGTCCCCAACTATTTCCCCGCTGTGACCCGCTGTGTCCATGCTGTGTACCCCGCTGTGTCCCGCTGTGTCCCGCTTTGTGTCCCGCTGTGTTCCCCGCTGTGTCCCCACTGTGTCCTGCTGTGTCCCTCTGTGTCCCCGCTGTCCCCCGCTGTGTCCCCTGCTGTGTCCCCTGCTGTGTCCCGCTGTGTCCCCGCTGTGTCCCCGCTGGGTCCCGCTGGGTCCCGCTGTGACCCCGCTCTGTCCCCGCTGTGTCCCGTTGTGTCCCTGGTGTGTCCACACTCTGTAACCGCTAAGTCCCTCTGTGTCCACGCAGTGTCCCACTGTGTCCCCCGCTGTTTCCCCGCTGTGTCCCCGCTGTGTCCTCCTGTGTCCCGCTGTGTCCCCCGCTGTGTCCCCCACTGTATCCCGCTGTGTCCCCCGCTGTGTCCCCCACTATTTCCCCGCTGTGACTTGCTGTGTCCATCATGTGTCCAGCGGTGTCCCGCTGTGTCCCCCACTGCGTCCCGCTTTGTCCCATTGTGTCCCCCGCTGTGTCCCGCTGTGTCCCCCACTGTGTCCGGTTATGTTTCCCGCTGTGGCCCACTGTGTCCAGCTGTGTACCCCCTGTGTCCCCCGCTGTGTTCCCGCTGTATCCCCGCTGTGTCCTCCTGTGTCCCGCTGTGTCCTCGCTGTGTCCTTCTGTATCCCGCTGTGTCCCTCGCTGTGTCCCCCACTATTTCCCCGCTGTGACCCGCCGTGTCCATGCTATGTCCCCTGCTGTGTCCCGCTGTGTCCCACTGTGTTCCCCGCTGTGTTCCCCGCTGTGTCCCGCTGTGTCCCCGCTGTGTCCCCGCTGGGTCCCGCTGGGTCCTGCTGTGTCCCGGCTGTGTCCCCGCTGTGTCCCTCTGTGTCCCTGGTGTGTCCTCGCTGTGTAACTGCTATGTCTCTCTGTCCCCGCTTTGTCCCACTGTGTACCCCGCTGTGTCCTGCATGTTGCCCCGCTGTGTCCCCTGCTGTGTGCCCCGCTGTGTCCTAGCTGTGTCCCGCTGTGGCCTTGCTGTGTCCTCTGCTGTGTGCCTCTATGTCCCGCTTTGTCCTCGGTGTGTCCCCTGGTATATCCCGCTGTGTTCCCCGCTCTGTCCCGTTTTGTCCCCGCTGTGTCCCGCTGTGTCCCCCGCTATATCCTGCTCTGTCCCACGCTGTGTCCCGCTGTGTCCCTGCTGTATCCCCGATGTGTCCCACTGTGTACCCCGCTGTGTCCCCTGCTGTGTCCCCCACTGTGTCCCGCTGTGGCCTTGCCTTGTCCCCTGCTGTGTCCCTCTGTGTCCCGCTTTGTCCTCGTTGTGTCCCCTGCTATATCCCGCTCTGTTCCCCGCTCTGTCCCCCTGTGTCCCCGCTGTGTCCCGCTGTGTCCCCCGCTATATCCTGCTCTGTCCCCCGCTGTGTCCCGCTGTGTCCCTGCTGTATCCCC
>NW_012307477.1:0-2636 GCF_000151885.1 Dipodomys ordii | reverse complement strand
TTCTTCTGTTTCTTCTGCTTCTCCTTCTGCTTTTGATTCTCTTTACTGCTTCTGCTTCTGCTTCTACTTCAGCTTCTCATTCTGCTTTTCCAGATTCTGCTTCTTCTCCTTCTCCTGCTTCTCCTTCTGCTTCAGGTTCTGCTTCTGCTTCTTCGGATTCTTATGCTTCTGCTTCTCCTGCTTCTGCTTCTTCTGCTTCCCCTCTTTCTCTTTCTGCTTCTCCTTCTGCTCCTTCTCCTTCTTCTTTTTCTTCTGCTTCTCCCGCTTCTGCTTCTTCTGCTTCTCCTGCTTCTCGTTCTGCTTCTCTTCGTCGGCTTCTCTTTCTATTTCTGCTTCTGCTTCTTCTGATTCTTCTTCTTCTCCTTCTTCTTCTCCTTCTGCTTCTGTTTCTTCTGCTTCTCCTGCTTCTCCTTCTGCATCTCCTTCTGCTTTTCCTTCTGCTTCTTCTTCTGCTTCTGCTTCTCCTTCTCCTTCTTCTGCTTCTCCGTCTGCTTCTGCTTCTTCTTCTTTTCCTGCTTGTTCTTCTGCTTGTCCTTCTGCTTCTGCTTCTGTTTCTCCTTCTTGTTCTTCTGCTATTCCTTCTGCTTCTCTTTCTGCTTCTGCATCTTCAGCTTCTTCTGCTACTGCTTCTGCTTCTTCTGTTTCTTCTGCTTCTCCTTCTGCTTTTGCTTCTCTTTCTGCTTCTGCTTCTCCTTCTGGTTCTCCTTCTTCTTCTCCAGATTCTTCTTCTTCTGCTCCTCCTACTCCTAATCCTTCTCTTTCTCCTTCTTCTTCTTCTGCTTCTCGTCCTGCTTCTGCTTCTTCTGCTTGTTCTGTTTCTTCTGCTTCTGCTTTTTCCAGCTTCTGCTTCTTCTGCTTTTCCTGCTTCTCTTTCTGCTTCTCCTTCTGCTCCTTCTCCTTCTTCTGTTTCTTCTTCTTCTGCTTCTCCCGCTTCTGCTTCTTCTGCTTCTCCTGCTTCTCGTTCTGCTTCTCTTCGTCGGCTTCTCTTTCTATTTCTGCTTCTGCTTCTTCTGATTCTGCTTCTTCTCCTTCTTCTTCTCCTTCTGCTTCTGTTTCTTCTGCTTCTCCTGCTTCTCCTTCTTCATCTCCTTCTGCTTGTGCTTTTCCTTCTACTTCTTCTTCTGCTTCTGCTGCTCCTTCTCCTTCTTCTGCTTCTCGTCCTGCCTCTGCTTCTTCTGCTTGTTCTGTTTCTTCTGCTTCTGCTTTTCCAGCTTCTGCTGCTTCTCCTTCTCCTTCTGCTTCAGGTTCTCCTTCTGGTTATTGGGCTTCTTCTGTTTCTTCTGCTTCTGCTTCTCCTGCTACTGCTTCTCATGCTTCTCTTTCTGCTTCTCCTTCTGCTTCTGCTTCTCCTTCTCCTTCTTCTGCTGCTCTTCTTCTGTTCTTCTCCTTCTTCTGTTTTTTTGCTTCTAGTTCTTCTGCTTCTTCTTCTTCTGTTTCTTCTGATGCTACTTCTGCTTCTCCTTCTTCTCCTTCTCTTTCTGCTTCTAATTCTGCTTCTTCTGATTCTCCTGCTTCTCATTCTTGTTCTGCTTCTGTTTCCTCTTCTCATTCTGCTTCTGCTTCTCCTTCTGCTGCTCCTTCTCCTTATCCTCCTTCTGATTCTCCCCCTGCTTCTGCTTCTGCTTCTTTTGCTTATTCTTTTTCTTCTGCTTCTGCTTCTCCTGCTTCTGCTTTTTCTGCTTCTACTGCTTCTCCTTATGCTTCTCCTTATGCTTCTCCTTATGCTTCTCCTTATGCTTCTCCTTATGCTTCTTCTTCTTCTTCTTCTTCTTCTTCTTCTTCTTCTTCTTCTTCTTCTTCTTCTTCTTCTTCTTCTTCTTCTTCTTCTTCTTCTTCTTCTTCTTCTTCTTCTTTATCTTCTTCTTCGTCTTCTCCTTCTTCTTCTTCTTCTTCTTCTTCTTCTTCTTCTTCTTCTCTTTCTTCTGCTTCTGCTTTTCCTGCTTCTTCTGCTTCTACTGATTCTCTTTCTGCTTCTCATTCTGCTTCTGCTTCTCCTTCTGCTTCTCCTCTTGCTTCTGCTGCCCTTCCTTCTCCTTCTTCTTCTCCTACTTCTGCTTCTCCTTCTGCTTTTGCTTATTCTGATTCTCCTGCTTCTCATTCTGCATCTTCTTCTGCTTCTGCTTCTCCTTCTGCTGCTTCTTCTGCTTCTGCTTCTCCCTCTTCTGCTTCTCCTTCTGCTGCTCCTTCTCCTTCTTCTGCTTCTCCCTCTGATTCTGCTTCTTATGCTTATTCTTTTTCTTCTGCTTCTCCTGCTTCTGCTTCTTCTCCTTCTCCTTATGCTTCTCCTTCTTCTCCTTCTTCTTCTTCTTCTTCTTCTTCTTCTTCTTCTTCTTCTTCTTCTTCTTCTTCTTCTTCTTCTTCTTCTTCTTCTTCTTCTTCTTCTTCTTCTTCTTCTTCTTCTCTTTCTTCTGCTTCTGTTATTCCTGCATCTTCTGTTTCTTCTGCTTCTCATTCTGCTTCTCATTCTGCTTCTGCTTCTCCTTCTGCTTCTCTTATTGCTTCTGCTGCTCTTCTTTCTCCTTCTACTACTACTTCTCCTTCAGCTTCTGCTTCTTCTGCTTCTCCTTCTGCATCTTCTTCTGCTTCAATCTTCTCCTTCTGCTTCTCCTTCTGCTTCGACATGCTTCTCCTTCTGC
>NW_012307476.1:0-2636 GCF_000151885.1 Dipodomys ordii | reverse complement strand
ATCAGTCTTCTCCTTCGTCTTCTTCTTCGTAGTCTTCTTCTTCTTCTTCTTCTTCTTCTTCTTCTTCTTCTTCTTCTTCTTCTTCTCTTTCTTCTGCTTCTTCCTTTCCTGCTTCTTCTGCTTCTACTGCTTCTCTTTCTGCTTCTCATTCTGCTTCTGCTTCTCCTTCTGCTTCTCCTATTGCTTCTGCTGCCCTTCCTTCTCCTTCTCCTTCTCCTACTTCTGCTTCTCCTTCTGCTTCTGCTTCTGCTGCTTCTCCTGCTTCTCGTTCTGCATCTTCTTCTGCTTCGGCTTCTCCTGCTGCTGCTTCTCCTGCTTCTGCATTTGTGCTTTTCCTGCTTCTCTTTCTTCTCCTCATTCTTCTGCTTCTCCTTCTGCTTCTACTACTGCTTCTGCTGCCCTTCCTTCTCCTTCTCCGTCTCCTTCTTCTTCTTCTTCTTCTTCTTCTTCTTCTTCTTCTTCTTCTTCTTCTTCTTCTTCTTCTTCTTCTTCTGCTTCTGCTTCTGCTTCTGCTTCTTCTGCTTCTGCTTCTGCTTCTGCTTCTTCTGCTTCTCCTGCTTCTCCTTCTGCATCTTATTCTGCTTCTGCTTCTCCTTCTGCTGCTTCTTCTGCTTCTGCTTCTCCTTCTCCTTCTTCTGCTTCTCCTTCTGATTCTCCTTCTGCTTCTCCTTCTCCTTCTCGTTCTTCTGCTTTTCCTACTGCTTCTCCTTCTGCTTCTGCTACAACGACTACTGCTTCTGCTTCTTCTGCTTCTACTTCTGCTTTTGATTCTCTTTCTGCTTCTGCTTCTCCTTCTGCTTCTCATTCAGCTTCTCCAGATTCTGCTTCTTCTACTTCTCCTGCTTCAGTTCTGCTTCTGTTCTTCGGATTCTTATGCTTCTGCTTCTTCTGCTTCCCCTCCTTCTCTTTCTGCTTCTCCTTCTGTTTCTGCTTCTCCTTCTGCTTCTCCTTCTGCTTCTTGTCCTTCTCCTGTTTCTTCTGCTTCTGCTTCTCTTGCTTCTGCTTCTTCTGCTTTTCCTGCTTCTCTTTCTGCTTCTCCTTCTGCTTCTGCTCCTTCTATTTCTTCTGTTTCTTCTTCTTCTGCTTCTCCCGCTCAGCTTCTTCTGCTTCTCCTGCTACACAATCTGCTTCTCTTCGTCCGCTTCTCTTTCTACTTCTCCTTCTGATTCTTCTGATTCTGCTTCTTCTCCTTCTGCTTCTCCTTCTGCTTCTGCTTCTTCTGCTTCTCCTGCTACTCCTTCTGCATAACCTTCTGCTTGTGCTTTTCCTTCTGCTTCTTCTTCTGCTTCTGCTTCTCCTTCTACTGCTTCTCTGTCTGTTTCTGCTTCTTCTGTTTTTCCTGCTTCTCCTTCAGCTTCTCATTCTTCTTCTCCTTCTGTTTCTCCTTGTCGTTATTCTGCTATTCCTTCTGCTTCTCTATCTGCTTCTGCATCTTCAGCTTCTTCTGCTACTGCTTCTGCTTCAGCTTCTTCTGTTTCTTCTGCTTCTCTTTCTGCTTCTCCTTCTGCAAATGCTTCTCTTTCAGCTTCTGCTTCTCCTTCTGGTTCTCCTTCTTCTCCAGATTCTGCTTCTTCTGCTTCTCCTGCTTCTCCTTCTGCTTGAGGTTCTGCTTCTGCTTCTTCAGCTTCTTCTGCTTCTATTTCTGCTTCTCCTTCTGTTTCTGCTTCTCTTTCTGCTTCTGCTTCATATCCTTCTTCTATTTCTTTTGATTCTGCTTCTCCTGCTTCTGTTCTCATGCTTCTCCTTCTGTTTCTCCTTATGCTTCTCCTTCTGCTTCTCCTTCTTCTGCTTCTCCTTCTGCTTCTCCTTCTGCATCTTCTTCTGTTTCAATTTCTCCTTCTTCTGCTTTTTATTCTGCTTCTGCTTCTCCTGCTTCTGCTTCTTCTGCTTCTCCTGCTTCTCCTTCTCCTTCTATTTCTGCTTCTGCTTATCCTTCTGTTTCTCCTACTCCTAATCCTTCTCTTTCTTCTTCTCCTTCTTCTTCTTCTGCTTCTCCTGCTGCTTCTTCTTCTGCTTCTTCTGCTTTTTCTGTTTCTTCTTCTTCTGCTTCAACTTCTCCTTCTTCTGCTTCTCCTTCTGCTTCTCCTGCTTCTGCTCTTCTCCTTCTGTTTCTTCTGTTTCTGCTTCTCCTGCTTCTTCTTCTTCTGCTTCTCCTACTTCTCCTTCTGCTTCTCCGTCTCATTCTCCTTCTCCTTCAATTTCTCCTTCTTGTGCTTCTCATTCTGCTTCTGCTTCTCCTGCTTCTGCTTCTTCTGTTTCTCCTTCTGCTTCTCCTTCTGCTTCTCTTTCTGCTTCTTATTCTGCTTCTGCTCCTCCTACTCCTAAATCCTTCTCTTTCTATTCTTCTTCTGCTTCTCGTTCTGCTTCTGCTTCTTCTGCTTGTACGGTTTCTTCTGCTTCTGCTTTTCCAGCTTCTGCTGCTACAGCATCTCCTTCTGCTTAAGGTTCTCCTTCAGATTCTTCGGCTTCTACTGTTTATTCGGATACTGCATCATACGCAAAGCTTCATAGGTACACATTATGCTTCACCATCAGATAAGATATACAATCAGTCCTTATCATATATGGTTATTTTCTTATTATTAAGAACTCAAAAAAAAAGTACATAAGTATATACGGATTTCCATTAGAAAAAA
>NW_012307475.1:0-2636 GCF_000151885.1 Dipodomys ordii | reverse complement strand
AAACAGTGGGGGACACAGCCGGACACAGCGGGGGAAACAGTGGGGGACACAGTGGGACACAGTGGGACACAGCGGGGGACACATGGGGAACACAGCGGGACACAGCGGGGACACAGCGGGACTCAGCGGGGGACACAGCAGTATACAGCAGGACACAGCGGGGACACAGCAGGGACACAGCGGGGGACACAGCGGGTCACAGCCGGACACAGCAGGAACACAGCTGGACACAGCGGGGTACACAGCGGGACACAGGGGGCACACAGTGGGGACTCAGCGGGGGACAAAGCGGGACACAGCGGGTCACAACGGGGGACACAGCGGGACACAGCGGGGGACACAGAGGAGTACACAGCGGGACACAGCCGGGAACACAGCGCGGACACAGTGGGACACACCGGGACACAGCGGGACACAGCGGTACACAGCGGGACACAGCGGGGGACACAGTGGGACAAAGCAGGGACACAGCAGGACACAGCGGGACACAGCGGGGGACACAGCGGTACACAGCTTGGGACACAGCGAGGACAAAGCGGGACACAGCGGGACACAGCGGGGACACAGCAGGGACACAGCAGGGACACAGCGAGGGACACAGCGGGGGACACAGCGGGACACAACGAGGAACACATCGAGGACACAGCGGGACCCAGCAGGACACAGCGTCGATACAGAGGGGACACAGCGGGACACAGCGGGGTACACAGCGGGACACAGCGGGGACACTGCGGGAACATAGCGGGACACAGCGGGTACAGAGCGGGACACAGCGGGGTCACAGAGTGGTACACAGCGGGACACATCGGGAAACAAAGCGAGGTCACAGCGGGGACAAAGCGGGACAACACGGAAAACAGTGTGACACAGCGGGACACAGCGGGACACAGCGGGGTACACAGAGGGACACAGCTGGCACACAGCGGGGACACAGCGGGACACAACGGGACACAGTGGGGACACAGTGGGACACAGCGGGACAAAGCGTCAGACACAGCGGGACACAGCAGGCACACAGCGGGGACACAGCGTGACACAGCGGGACACAGCGGGGACACAGCAGGACACAGCCGGACAGAGCGGGACACAGCAGGGGACACAGCGGGACACAGTTGGGGACCCAGTGAGGACACAGCGGGACACAGCAGGGGACACAGCGGGACACAGTGGGGAACACAGCGAAGACACAGCGGGACACAGCGTCGATACAGCGGGGACACAGCGTTACACAGCGTGTACACAGCTTTGGACACAACGGGACACAGTGGGGGCACAGCCGGACACAGCGGGACACAGTGGGACACAGCAGGGACAAAGCGTGAGACACAGCGGGGACAGAGAGGGAGAAAGCTGGGGACACAGCGAGGACACAGCAGGACACAGCGTGACACAACGGGGACTCAGCGGAGGACACAGCGGGACACAGCGGGGGACACAGTGGGACACAGCGGGGGACACTGCGGGACACAGTGTGGGATAGAGCGTGGGACACAGCGAGACACAGCGGGTACAAAACTGGACACAGCGGGGTACACAGAGGGACACAGCAGGGACATAGCGGGGAAACAGCGAGGACACAGCGGCACACAGTGAGGGACACAGCAAGGACAGAGCGGGACACAGCGGGGGACAAAGCAGGACATAGCGGGGGACACAGCAGGGAAACAGCGGGACACAGCGTGGGACACAGGAAGGACACAGAGGTACACAGCGGGGGACAGAGCGAGGACACATTGGGACACAGCGGGACTCAGCGGGGGACACAGCAGTACACAGCGGGACACAGCGGGGCACAGAGGGGAAAGAGCATGGACACAGCGGGGGACACAGGGAGACACAGCGGGGGACACAGAGGGGTACACAGCGGGACACAGCGGGGAAAAAAGCGAGGCCACAGCGGAACACAGCGTGGGACACAGCAAGGACACAGCTGGACACAGCGGGACAAAGTGGGGACAAAGCAGTAGACACAGCGGGACACAATGGCAGACACAGCTGGACACAGCGGGGGACACAGGGAGGACACAGCGGGACCCAGCGGGACCCAGCCTCGATACAGCGGGGACACAGCGGGACACAGCGAGGTACACAGCTGGGGACACAACAGGACACAGCGGGGGACACAGCGAGGACTCAGCGGGACACAGCGGAACTCAGCGGGGGGCAAAGCGGGAGACAGCGGGGGACACAGCGAGCACACAGCAGGACACAGCGGCCACACAGAGGGGACTCAGTGGGGGACACAGCGGGGGACAAAGAGGGACACCACGGGACACAGTGAGACACAGCGGGACACAGCAGGACACTGTGGGGACACAGTAGGGCAAAGCGGGGGACACAACGGAACAAAGCGGGGGACAGAGCGGAGACAGAGTAGGGCCACAACGGGACACCTCGGTGACACAGCTGGACACAGCGGGGTACACAGCGGGACACAGCGGGCACACAGCGGGGACACAGCGGGACACAGCGGGACACAGCGGGGACAGAGCGGGACACAGTCGGACACAGCGGGACACAGTGGGGGACACAGCGAGGACACAGCGGGATAGAGCGGGACACAGCGAGGACACAGCGGATACAGCATGGGACACAGCGTCGGACACAGTGGGACACAGCGGGGCACAGCGGGGGAC
>NW_012307474.1:0-2636 GCF_000151885.1 Dipodomys ordii | reverse complement strand
GCAGAGGAAAGCAGAAGAACGAGAAGGAGAAACAGAAGGAGAAGCAGAAAGAGAAGCAGAAAAAGGAGCAGGAGAAAGAAAAGCAGCAGGAGAAGCAGAGAGAGCAGCAGAAGGAGAAGCAGGAGATGCAGAAACAAGAGAAGCAGAAGCAGAAGAAACAGGAGAAAGACAAGACGCAGAAGCAGAGGGAGAAGCAGAAACAGAAGGAGAAGCAGAAAGAAAAGTAGGGGAAGCAGAAGAAGCAGAAGCAGGAGAAGCAGAAGCATAAGAATCCGAAGAAGCAGAAGCAGAACCTGAAGCAGAAGGAGAAGCAGGAGAAGCAGAAGAAGCAGAATCTGGAGAAGCAGAATGAGAAGCAGTAGGAGAAGCAGAACCAGAAAGAGAATCAAAAGCAGAAGGAGATGCAGAAGAAGTAGAAGCCGTAGCAGTTGTAGCAGAAGCAGAACGAGAAGCAGAAGGAAAAGCAGAAGAACAAGAAGGAGAAGGAGAAACAGAAGGAGAAACACAAGAAGAAGCAGAAAGAGAAGCAGGTAAAGCAGCAGAAGAAGAAGCAGAAGGAGAATCAGAAGGAGAAGCAGAAGAAGGAGAAGGAGAAGCAGAAGAAGATGCAGAAGGAGAAGCAGGAGAAGCAGAAGAAGCAGAAGCAGAAGGAGAAGAAGGACAAACAGAAGAAGCAGAAGCAAAAGGAGAAGCAAAAGAAGGAGAAGGAGAAGGAGAAGCAGAAGCAGAAGAAGAAGCATAAGGACAAGCACAAGCAGGAGATGCAGAAGGAGGAGCAGGAGAAGCAGAAGAAACAGAAGCTGAAGGAGAAGAAGAAGTAGGAGAAGGAGAAGGAGGAGAAGCAGAAGCAGAAGGAGAAGCAGAAGCGGAATGAGAAGCAGAAAGAGAAGCAGGAGAAGGACAAGAAGCAGAAGCAGGAGAAGCCGAAAGAGAAGAATCAGAAGAGGCAGAAACAGAAGCAGAAGTAGAAGCAGAAGCAGAAGGAGAAGCAGCAGAAGATGTAGAACCAGAAATTCAGGCAGGAGAAACAGAAGAAGCAGAAGCAGAAGGAGAAGCAAAAAGAGAAGCAGAAGAAGAAGTAGAAGAAGCAGCAGAAGGAGAAGCAGCCTAAGAAGCAGAAAAAGAAGTAGGAGAAGCAGAAGCAGAAAGAGAAGTAGAAGCCGAAGAAGCAGAAGCAGAAGAAGAAGCAGTAGAAGCATAAGAAGCAGAAGCAGGAGAAGCAGAAGCAGAAGAAAAAGAAGAAGCATAAGAAGCAGAAGCAGAGGGAGACACAGAAGAAGGAGAAGGAACAGCAGAAGGTGAAGCAGAAGGAGATGCAGAAGCAGAAGGAGAAGCAGAAACAGAAGGAGAAGAAGAAGGAGAAGTTGGAGAATCAGAAGAAGCAGAAAAAGAAGCAGAAAGAGTAGCAGAAGAAGGAGAAGGAGAAGCAGAACGAGAAGGACAAGCAGGAGAAGCAGAAGAAGCAGAAGCGGGAGAAGCAGAAGAAGAAGAAGAAGAAGAAGAAGAAGAAGAAGAAGAAGAAGAAGAAGAAGAAGAAACAGAAGAAGGAGAAGGAGCAGAAGGAAAAGCAGAAGCAGAAGGAGAAGCAGAAAGAGAAGCAGAAGAAGCAGAAGAAGCAGTAGCAGGAGAAGCAGAAGCAGAAGCAGAAGAAACAGAAGAAGCCCAAGAACCAGAAGGAGAACCTGAAGCAGAAGGAGAAGCAGAAGCAGGAGAAGCTGGAAAAGCAGAAGCAGAAGAAACAGAACAAGCAGAAGAAGCAGAAACAAAACGAGAAGCAGAAGAAGAAGAAGAAGAAGGAGAAAGAGAAGGATTAGGAGTAGGAGGAGCAGAAGCAGAATTAGAAGCAGAAAGAGAAGCAGAAGGAGAAACTGAAGAAGCAGAAGCAGGAGAAGCAGAAGAAGAAGCAGAATGAGAAGCATAAGAAGGAGAAATTGAAGGAGAAGGAGAATGGGACGGAGAAGCAGAAGGAGAAGTAGGAGAAGCAGAAAAAGAAGCAGGAGAAGCAGAAGCAGAAGAAGGAGAAGAGCAGAAGCAGAAGGAGAAGCAGAAGCAGAAGGAGAAGCAGAAGAAGCAGAAGGTGATGCAGAAGAAGAAAAAGTAACAGAAAAAGCAGAAGAAGAAGAAGAAGAAGCAGCAGGAGAAGCAGAAGAAGAAGGAGGAGAAAGAGAAAGAGAAGGAATAGGAGTAGGAGAAACAGAAGGATAAGCAGAAGCAGAAAGAGAAGCAGGAGAAGCAGAAGAAGCAGGAGAAGCAAAAGCAGAAGAAAAAGAAGAAGCATAAGTAGCAGAAGCAGAGGGAGAAACAGAAGAAGGAGAAGGAGCAGCAGAAGGTGAAGCAGAAGGAGATGCAGAAGCAGATAGAGAAGCAGAAACAGAAGGAGAAGAAGAAGGAGAAGTTGGAGAATCAGAAGAAGCAGAAGCAGAAGCAGAAAGAGCAGAAGAAGGAGAAGGAGAAGCAGAAGGAGAAGGAAAAGCAGGAGAAGCAGAAGAAGCAGAATCGGGAGAAGCAGCAGAAGAAGAAGAAACAGAAAAAGGAGAAGGAGCAGAAGGAGAAGCCGAAGCAGAAGGAGAATCAGAAAGAGAAGCAGAAGAAGCAGTAGCAGGAGAAGCAGAAGGAGAAGAAACAGAAGAAGCCCA
>NW_012307473.1:0-2636 GCF_000151885.1 Dipodomys ordii | reverse complement strand
CGACTACATCACAAGAAAGTTAGATTTTGATTAGGTATGTTGGTAATTGAAAAAGTGAAAAAACCCTCAAAAATGATAAAAAAAACAATATTGGCTTTATATAAATTTTTATCTTTTGAAGATATTAAATGTGACTATCCCTTGTCATCACTATATTTGCTTTTGGTATGCTGCACCTTGTATATACATTTATCTAATTTGGGGAGGGGAAGGAGAGTAACAAAATGCTAAAATAAGGACACAGGATGACCTATTGTAACAATGATATTCACAAGACACTATATTGTCTTTAAGACTTTAGTTCACTTATTTATTGGGCAGTGGTTTCTTTGAGAATTTGTTGTTGGGTGATTTAGTTTTTTGAGTTCCAAGTATATTTTAGATATGAGACCCTTGTCCCTTGTATGGCTAGTGAAGATCTTCTCCCAATCCGTGGGCTTTCTATTGATCTTGCCATGCAGAAGCTCTGTAACTACATGCAATCCCATATGTCCAACCTTTCTTTGATTTGTTGTGTTTGAGGGTCTCTACTAAGAATATTTCAGCCTGTGTCAAGGAGACCCAGGGTTTCTCCTATCCCATCCAGTAATGTTTTCAGAGTGTCTGCTTTGACTCCGAGATTTGGCCCATTTGGAGTTGATTCTGGTGCAGGTGAAAGATAAGGATCTAGCTTTAGTTTTCTACAAGTAGTTAACCCATTTTGCCAGCACCATTTACTGAAGAGCCTGTCTTTCTTCAATTCTATTTTTTTAGCTCTCTTATCGAAGATTGGATGGCTATAGGACTGTAGGTTCATTTCTGGGTTTTCGATTCTGTTCCATTGGTCCTGAGGTCTGTTCTTTTGGAAAGAAGGATGGTCAATAGACACATGAAGAAATGCTCAACCTCAACATTAAGATATCACCTCACCCCAGTTAGAATGGCATAAATCAAGAAATCTAAAAACAACAGATGCTGGAGGGGATGTGGACAGAAGGGAACCATACTTCATTGTTGGTGGGAAGGTAAACTTGTTCAATCACTTTGGAAAGCATTATGGAGGTTCCTCAAAAGACTTCACATAGAGATCCCCTATGACCCAGCAATCCTAATTTTGGGCATTTACGAACAAGACCATACTAAAGCTGCCAGCACAACTATGTTTATTGCAGCATTATTTACCATAGCTAAGATATGGAACCAACCCAGATGCCCCTCAGTAGATGAATGGATCAAGAAAATGTGGTATATATACACAATGGAATTCTATGCCTCCATCAGAAAGAATGACATTGCCCCGTTTGTTAGGAAATGGAAAGACTTGCAAAAAATTATATTAAGTGAAGTAAGCCAGGCCCAAAGAAACATAGGTCCTATGGTTTCCCTTATTTGCAATAACAAGTATATGTCTGAGAGAAAAAGTCTGGAAAGTTGATGTTAGGTGAAATGAACCCTAAGATACGTATTCAAATGTTTTTTTTTTCTTTCTAACTTTTGTTTCTAACGCATTTATAAGATTATTTCCTTGTTGCTTTGCATGTCCCTCCCCCACAGTATAATCCCTGCTTTCACTGTATTTGATGTTGTTATAATTTGTGGAGGGGAAAGGGAAAAACAAGTCGTTTAAATAAGGATACAGGTGGACCCGTTGCAACAATGAGAAATACAAGTTGTTATGTCAAAAACAAACTTTACAACTTTGGTGGTGAGTGGAGGGAGATTTGGGTAACGGGGGCGGGGGGAGGCTGGGAAGGGATGGGAAGGGGAAACAAAGGAGGAGGCTACAATGCTTGTTAAGAAATGTGCTCATTATCTTGCCCATCTAATTGTAACCCCTCTTTACAGTATTTTCACAATAAAAATAAATAAAAATTTAAAAAAATAAAGCAAATATTAGTTTATCAAAAAAAGTCACTGTATTGACAATGAACTTTACAACTTGGAGAGGGGGTAGGGGAGTGGGGGAAGGGATTGTAGGAGAAAAACAATAGAGAGCTAACAATGCTGGGCAAGAAATGTACTCATTACTTACTCATGTGACTGTAACTCCTCTGTACTGCATCTTTACACTAAAATAAAATTTTAAAATATTAAAAAAGAATTTGCAAAGGAAAAATTTTAGCTGTTTTATTTTATTAATTACTTGTATGTTATTTTACAAGGTTGTCTTTATTCATGCTCCTGGGATTTAATTTGCTCACTACACAATTCTCTTTCCTCATTCTTTAATCTTTATCTTTGCTACATTTCTCACAGCTATTGAATAGTCTTTGTAGAGTTACATTATTTATAAGTTCCCTGCTCTTGAAAGTAAGCTATATCTACTGCCCAAAATATATATGTAACCATGATACTTCATTTGGTTTATTTTAAAGAGAAATTCTACTATAGACATAGAAAAATATATTATCATTATAAAATTGCATATATATATGTAACCATGATACTTCATTTGGTTTATTTTAAAGAGAAATTCTACTATAGACATAGAAAAATATATTATCATTATAAAATTGCATGGTTTCATGCAGAAACGTAAAACTACTACGATAAATAAGAAGCAAGGTTGTTCTAATTAAATATATAATGTAATATGGAGTATGATAAAAAACATTTAAAGTGAAAATTACTATTGCACATGGTAAAGTGTATCTGTA
>NW_012307472.1:0-2637 GCF_000151885.1 Dipodomys ordii | reverse complement strand
CGGGGGACAGATCCGGACACAGTGGGACACAGCGGAGGACACTGCAGAGGACAGCAGGGGACAGAGAGGGGACACAGCAGGACACAGCGGGGACACAGCTGGACACAGCGGGGTACTCAGCGGGACACAGCGGGCACACAGCTGGGACACAGCGGGATACAGCAGGACACAACGGGACACAGCAGGTGACACAGCGGGACACAGCGGGGGAAAGAGCAACGACACAGCGGGACACAGCCGGGACACAGCGGGACTCAGCGGGGGACACAGCAGGGACACAGCGGGGGACACAGCTGGACACAGCGGGACACAGTGGGGGACACAGCGGGACAAACAGTGGGACACAGAGGTGTATACAGCGGGACACAGCGGGGAACACAGCAAAGACACAGCGGGACCCAGTGGGAGACAGCGTCGATACAGCGGGGACACAGCGGGGACACAGCGGGATACAGCAGGGGACACAGCGAGGACAAAGCGGGACACAGTGGGACACAGCGTGGGACAAAGCAGGAGACAGCGGGGTCACAGGGTGGACACAGCGGGACACAGCGGTGACACAGCAGGGACTCGGCAGGGGACACAGCGGGGGACAAAGAGGGACACCATGGAATACAGCGGGACACAGAGGGACAGATCAGGGACCCTGCGGGGACACTGCGGGACACAGCGGGGGATACAACGGGACACAGAGGGGGACACAGAGGGGTACACAGAGGGACACAGTGGAGAACACAGTGAGGACACAGAGGGACACAGCATCGATACAGCGGGGACGCAGCGGGACAGAGCGGGACACAGCAGGACTCAGCGGGGACACAGCAGTACACAGCGGGACACAGCGGGTCACAGCAGGACACAGCAGCGGACACAGCAGTACACAGCGGGCGACACAGCGGGGCACACAGCGGAACACAGTGGGACACAGCGGGGGACACAGCGGGACACAGCGGGACACAGCGTCAATACAGCGGGGACACAGCGGGACAGAGCGGGGACACAGCGGGACTCAGCGGGGACACAGCAAGGACACAGCGGGGGACACAGCGGGACACAGCGGGAAACAGAGGGGGACACAGCGGGACACAGAGGGGGACACAGAGTGGTACACAGCGGGACACAGCGGGGAACACAGCGAAGACACAACGGGACCCAGGGGGACACAGCGTCGATACAACGGGGACACAGCGAGGACACAGCGGGACACAGCAGGGGACACAGCGAGGACAAAGCGGGACACAGTGGGCCACAGCGTGGGACAAAGCAGGAGACAGCGGGGGACACAGGGTGGACACAGCGGGACACAGCGGGGACACAGCAGGACTCAGCCGTGGACACAGCGGGGGACAAAGCGGGACACCATGGAACACAGCGGGACACAGCAGGACAGAGCGGGGACCCTGCGGGGACCCAGCGGGACACAGCGGGGTATACAACAGGACACAGAGGGGGACACAGAGGGACACAGTGGAGAACACAGTGAGGACACAGCGGGACACAGCATCGATACAGCGGGGACGCAGCGGGACAGAGTGGGACACAGCAGGACTCAGAGGGGACACAGCAGTACACAGCGGGACACAGCGGGGCACAGCAGGACACAGCAGCGGACACAGCGGGACATAGCGGGGGACACAGCGGAACACAGTGGGACACATCGGGGGACACAGTGGGACACAGAGGGGGACACAGAGGGTTACACAGCGGGACAAAGCGGGGAACACAGCAAGGACACAGCGGGACACAGCGGTACACAGCGTCGATACAGCGGGGACACAGAGGGACAGAGTGGGGACACAGCGAGACTCAGCGCAGATACAGCAAGGACACAGCGGGGGACACAACGGGACACAGCGGGAAACAGCGGGGGACACAGCGGGACACAGAGGGAGACACAGAGTGGTACACAGCGGGACACAGCGGAGGACACTGCGGGACACAGCGCGACACAGTGGGGGACACAGCGGAACACATAGGGAGACACTGAGGGGTACACAGCTTGACACAGCGGGGAACACAGCGAGGACACAGCGGTACCCAGCGGGACACAGTGTCGTTTCAGTGGGGACACAGCGGGACACAGCAGGGACACAGCGGGACTCAGCGGTGACACAGCAGTACACAGCGGGACACAGCGGGGACACAGCATGTGTCACAGCGGGGGACATAGCAGGACACAGAGGGACACAGCAGGGAACACAGCGGGACACAGAGGGGGACACATAGGGGTACACAGCGGGACCCAGCGGGGAACACAGCGAGGACCCAGCGGGACCCAGCGAGACACAGCGTCGATACAGCGGGGACACAGCAGGACACAGCGGGGTACACAGCTGGGAACACAATGGGACACATTGGGGGACACAGCGAGGACCCAGAGGAACACAGCGTGGGACACAGCAAGTAAGCAGCGGGACACAGCGGGACACAGAGGGACACAGCGGGGACTCGCCGGGGGACACAGAGGGGGACAAACTGGGACACCACGCGACACAGTCGGACACAGCAGGACACAGCGGGGACACTCCTGGAACATAGCGGGTCACAGCGGGTTACACAACGGGACACAGCTGGACACAGCGGGGGACACAGCGGGGACACAGTGGGACACAGCGGGGGACACAGCGAGGACACAGC
>NW_012307471.1:0-2637 GCF_000151885.1 Dipodomys ordii | reverse complement strand
ACAGCGGGACACAGCGGGGGACACAGCGGGACACAGCGTCGGTACAGCGGGGACACAGCGGGACACAGCGAGGTACACAGCTGGGGACACAACGGGATACAGGGGGGACACAGCGGGACACAGCGGGACACAGAGGAGACAAAGCTTGAAACAGAGCGGGGGACAGAGCAGGGGACACATCGGGACACAGCGGGACACAGCGGGGACAGGGCAGGACACAGCGTGACACAGTCGGAAACAGCGGGGGACACAGCGGGACACAACAGGGGACACAGTGAGGACACAGCAGGACAGAGCGGGGACACAGTTGGACACAGAGGGGTACACAGCGGGACACAGCGGGGACACAGCGGGGACACAGCTGAACACATCGGGGATACAGCCGGACACAGCGGGGACACAGCATTGGTCACAGCGGGACACAGCGGGGGACACAGCGGACACAGCGGGGGACAGAGCAGGGGTCACAGCGGGACACAGCAGGGACACAGCTGGTCACTGCGGGGGACACAGCGGGACACAGCGGGGGACATAGCGGAACACAGCAGTACACAGCGGGACACAACGGGACACAGAGGGACACAGCAGGGGACACAGTGGGGACACAGAGGGGGATACAGAGGGGTACACACCGGGACACAGCGGGGAACACAGCGAGGACACAGCGGGACACAGCGTCGATACAGCAGGGACACAGCAGAACACAGCGTGGGACACAGCGAGGACACAGCGGGACACATCGGGACACAGTGGGACACAGCAGGGACACAGCAGTAGACACAGCGGGACACTGCGGGGGACACAGAAGGACACAGAGCGGGACACAGCGGGACACAGCGGGGACACAGCGGCGACTCACCGGGGGACACAGCGGGGGACAAAGCGGGACACCACGGGACACAGCGGGACACAGCGGGACACAGCGGGGACACTGCGGGAACATGGCAGGTCACAGCAGGGTACACAGCGGGACACAGTGGGACACAGCGGGGGACAAAGCAGGGACACAGCGGGACACAGCGCGGGACAGAGCGAGGACACAGCGGGACACAGCGGGACACAGCGTCGATACAGAGGGGACAAAGCGGGACACAGAGGGACACAGCGGAGGACACAGCGGGACACAGTGGGGGTCACAGCGAGGACACAGCGGGACATAGTGGGGGAAACAGCGGGACACAAAGGGGACACAGCAGTGGACACAGCGGGACACAGCAGGGGACACAGCGGGACACAGCGGGGGACACAGCAGGGGACACAGGGGGGACACAGCGGGACACAGCGTGGACACAGCAGGACTCAGCGGCGGACACAGCAGTATACAGCAGGACACAGCAGGGGCACAGCGGGACCCAGCGGGCCTCAGCAGTACACAGCGGGACACAGCGGGGACACAGCAGGGACAAAGCGGGGGACACAGCGGGACACAGAGGGGGACACAGATGGGGACACAGCGGGACACAGTGTGGGGCAAAGCAGGAGACAGCGGGGGACACAGCGAGGACACAGCTGGACACAGCGGGGTACACAGTGGGACACAGCAGGGGACACAGAGGGGTACACAGTGGGACACAGCGGGAAACAAAGCGAGGACACAGGGGGGACAAAGCGGGACACCACGGGACACAGTGTGACACAGCGGGACACAGCGGGGACACTGCAGGGACAGAGCGGGACAAAGCAGGGGACACAGCAGGACACAGCGGGACACAGCGGGGGACACAACGGGGACAGCAGGGGACACAAAGGGGTACACAGCGAGATACAGCGGGTCACAGCGGAGGATACAGTGGGACACAGCGGGGTACAGAGAGGGGTACACAGCGGGACACAGCGGGGAACACAGCGAGGACACAGCGGGACCCAGCGGGACACAGCGTCGATACAGCGGGGACACAGCGGGACACTGCGGGGTACACAGCTGGGGACACAACGGGACACAGCAGGGAACAGAGCGAGGACACAGCGGAACACAGCGTGGGACAGAGCGAGGACACTGCGGGACATAGAGTGACACAGTTTGGACACAGCGGGGGATACAGCGAGACAGAACGGGACACAGTGGAGGATACAGCTGGACAAAGCGGGGGACAGAGCGGGGGACACAGCGGGACTCAGCGAAAACACAGCGGGACACATTGGGGACACAGCGGGACACAGTGGGGGATACAGCGAGGACACAGTGTGACACAGCGGGGGAAAAAGCGGGACACAGCGGGGACACAGCAGTGGACATAGCGGGGGACACCGAGGGGTACACAGCGGGACACAGCGGGAGACACAGTGGGACGCAGAGCGGAACACAGAGGGGTACACAGTGGGACACAGTGGGGAATACAGCGAGGACACAGCGAGATCCAGCGGGAAACAGCGTCCATACAGCGGGGACACAGCGGGACACAGCGGGGTAAACAGCTGGCGACACAATGGGACACATCGGGGGACACAGCGAGGACCCAGCGGAACACAGAGTGGGACACAGTGAGGACACAGCGGGACACAGCGGGGACACACCGGGACACTGAGGGTCACAGCAGGGACACAGCGGGACACAGTGGGACACAGCAGGACACAGCTTGGGACACAGTAGGACACAGCGGGGGACACAGGGAGGACACAGCGGGACACAGAGGGGAC
>NW_012307470.1:0-2637 GCF_000151885.1 Dipodomys ordii | reverse complement strand
TCATTCTGCTTCTTCTGCTTTTCCTGCTTCTCCTTCTGCTTCTTCTTCTTCTGCTTTACCTGCTTCTCTTTCTGCTTCTCCTTCTGCTTCTCCTTCTGTTTCTCCTTCTCCTTCTTGTTCTTCTGCTTTTCCTTCTGCTTCTGCTACAACTGCTACTGCTTCTACTTCTTCTGTTTCTTCTGCTTCTCCTTCTGCTTTTTATTCTCTTTCTGCTTCTGCTTCTCCTTCTGCTTCTCGTTCTGCTTCTCCAGATTCTGCTTCTTCTGCTTCTCCTGCTTCTCCTTCTGCTTCAGGTTCTGCTTCTGCTTCTTCCGATTCTTATGCTTCTGCTTCTCCTGCTTCTGCTTCTTCTGCTTCCCCTCCTTCTATTTCTGCTTCTCCTTCTGCTTCTACTTCTTGTCCTTCTCCTGTTTCTTCTGCTTGTTCTTCTCCTGTTTCTGCATTTCCTGCTTCTCCTTCTACTTCTCTTTCTGTTTCTCCTGCTGCTTTTCCTTCTACTGCTCCTTCTTCTGCTTCTCTTTCTGCTTCTACTTCTGTTTCTCCTTCTGCCTGAGGTTCTCCTTCTGCTTCTTCGGATTCTTATGCTTCTGCTTCTCCTGCTTCTGCTTCTTCTGCTTTCCCTCCTTCTCCTTCTGCTTCTTCTTCTGTTTCTGCATCTCCTTCTGCTTCTGCTTCTTGTCCTTCTCCTGTTTCTTCTGCTTCTGCTTCTCCTGTTTCTGCATCTCCTGCTTCTCCTTCTGCTACTCTTTCTGCTTCTCCTGCTGCTTTTCCTTCTCCTGCTCCTTCTTCTGCTTCTCTTTCTGCTTCTCCTTCTGTTTCTCCTTCTCCTTCTCCTTCTCGTTCTTCTGCTTTTCCTTCTGCTTCTCCTTCTGCTTCTACATCTTCTGCTACTGCCTCTACTTCTTCTGTTTCTTCTGCTTCTCCCTATGCTTCTCCTTCTGCTTTTGCTTCTCTTTCTGCTTCTGCTTCTCCTTCTGCTTCTCCAGATACTGCTTCTTCTGCTTCTCCTGTATCTCCTTATGCTTCAGGTTCTGCTTCTGCTTCTTCGGCTTCTTCTGCTTCTGCTTCTCCTGCTGCTGCTTCTGCTGCTGCTCCTGCTTCTATTTCTGCTTTTCCTTCTGTTTCTGCTTCTCCTTCTGCTTCTTCTCCTTCTTATGTTTCTTCTGCTTCTGCTTCTCCTGCTTCTGCTTCTCCTGCTTCTCGTTGTGCTTCTCTTTCTGCTTCTCTTTCTGCTTCTCCTTCTCTTTCTCAGCTTCTCCTTCTGCTTCTCCTTCTCCTTCTGCTTCAATTTCTCCTTCTGCTTCTCATTCTGCTTCTGCGTCTTCTGTTTCTTCTGCTTCTCTTGCTTCTGCTTCTCCTGCTTCTCCTACTTCTCGTGCTGCTTCTCCTTCTGCGTCTCTTTCTGCTTCTGCTTATCCTTTTGCTTCTCCTACTCCTAATCCTTCTCTTTCGCCTTCTCCTTCTTGTTCTTCTGCTTGTCCTGGTGCTTCTGCTTCTGCTTATTCTACTATTTCTGTTTCTTCTGCTTCTGCTTCAGATTGTGCTTCTTCTGTTTCTCCTTCTGCTTCAGATTCTGCTTCTGCTTCTTCGGCTTCTCCTGTTTCTTCTGCTTCTGCTTCTCCTGCTTCTTCTGCTTCTCCTGCTTCTCTTTCTGCTTCTCCTTCTGCTTCTGCTTCTCCTTCTGCTTCTGCTTCTGCTCTTCTCCTTCTTCTGTTTCTTTTGCTTCTGTTTCTTCTTCTTCTTCTGTTTCTTCGGATTCTACTTCTGCTTCTCCTTCTTCTCCTTCTCTTTCTGCTTCTTCTGATTCTCCCGCTTCTCCTTCTTGTTCTCCTTCTGTTTCTGCTTCTCTTTCTGCTTCTGCTTCTCCTTCTGATGCTCCTTCTCCTTCTCTTCTTCTGCTTCTCTCACTGCTTCTGCTTCTGCTTCTTTTGCTTATTCTTTTTCTTCTGCTTCAGCTTCTCCTGCTTCTTCTCCTTCTACTGCTTCTCCTTATACTTCTCCTTATGCTTCTCCTTATGCTGCTGCTTCTTTTTCTTCTTCTTCTTCTTCGTCTTCTTTTCTTCTCTTTCTTCTGCTTCTGCTTTTCCTGCCTCTTCTGCTTCTACTGCTTCTCTTTCTGCTTCTTGTCCTTCTCCTGTTTCTTCTCCTTCTGCTTCTCCTGCTTCTGCTTCTTCTGCTTTTCCTGCTTCTCTTTCTGCTTCTCCTTCTGCTTCTCCTTCTGGTTCTGCTCCTTCTCCTTCTTCTGTTTCTTCTTCTTCTGCTTCTCCCGCTTGTGCTTCTTCAGCTTCTCGTGCTTCTCATTCATCTTCTCTTCGTCGGTTTCTCTTACTATTTCTGCTTCTTCTGATTCTGATTCTTCTCCTTCTGCTTCTCCTTCTGATTCTGCGTCTTCTACATTTCCTGCTTCTCCTTCTGCATCTCATTCTGATTGTGCTTTTCATTCAACTTCTTCTTATGCTCCGGATACTCCTTCTCCATCTTATGAATCTCCGTCTGCTTCAGTATATAAAACTTTTCATGATTAACCATATACTTATCCTTCTATTTCTCCTTCTCGATCTACTGCTATTCCTTCTGCTAATCATTCTAAATCTACATCTTAACTTCGTCAAATACAGAATCAGATAATCAGAAAAA
>NW_012307469.1:0-2637 GCF_000151885.1 Dipodomys ordii | reverse complement strand
TCACCCAGCGCGGGACACAGCAAGGACACATTGGGACACAGCGGGACTCAGTCGTTGGGACACAGCAGTACACAGCGGGACACAGCGGGGGACACAGAGGGGTAAACAGCGGGACACAGCGGGGAACACAGCGAGGACACAGCGGGACCAAGCGGGACACAGCATCGATACAGCGGGGACACAGCAGGACACAGCGGGGTACACAGCTGGGTACACAACGGGACACAGCGGGGGACACAGCGAGGACACAGCAGAACACAGCGTGGGAAACAGCGAGGACACAGCGGGACACAGCGAGACACAGCGGGACACAGTAGGGACACAGCAGTAGACACAGCGGGACACAGCGAGGACACAGCGGGGACACAGCGGGGACACAGCGGCACCCAGCAGGACACAGCGGGGCACACAGCGGGACACAGCGGGACACAACTTGGGACACAGCGGGAACGCAGCAGGACACAGCCGGGGACACAACGAGGACACAGCGGGACACAGCGGGACACAGCGTGGGACAAAGCGGGAGATAGCAGGGGACACAGCGAGGACACAGCGGGACACAGTGGCGACACATAGAGGACTCAGTGGGGGACACAGTGGGGGACAGAGCTGGACACAGAGGGACACAGATGGGACAGAGCGTGACACAGCGGGACACAGCGGGACACAGCAGGGGACTCAGCGGGACACAGCGGGGGACACAGGGAGGACACAGTTGAACAATGAATGAGACAGAGCGAGGACACAGCCGGACACAGCGAAACACAGCGTGACACAATAGGGACAGAGCAGGGGACACAGCGGGACACAGCAGGGGACACAGAGGGACACAGTGGGGTACACAGCAGGCACAAAGCGGGACACAGCGGGGGACACAGCGAGAACAAAGCGGGACACAGCGGTGACACAGCGGGACACAGCTGGGGACACTGCGGGACACAGCGGGACACAGCCGGACACAGCCGGACACAGCCGGGGACACAGTGGGACACAGCGAGAGACACAGCGGGGGACACAGCGGGACACAGCAGGGAACAAAGAGAGGACACAGCGTGAGCCAGCGGGACAGAGCGTCGATAGAGTGGGGACACAGCGGGACACAGCGGTGACACAACCAGACTCAGCGGGGGACACTGTGGGACCCAGCGGGACCCAGTGGGGACACAGCAAGGACACAGCGGGGGACACAGCGGGACACAGCGGGACACAGCGGGGGACAGCGGGGGACACAACAGTACACAGTGGGCTACCCAGTGAGGACACAGCGGGACACAACAGGGGACACAGCAAGGACACAGAGGGGGACACAGCGGGACACAGCGGGACACAGCGGGGTACACAGCGAAGGACACAGCGGGAGACACAGCAGGACACAGTGGGGAACACAGAGAGAGACACAGCAGGACCCAGCGAGACACAGCGACGATACAGCGGGGACACAGCGGGACACAGTGGGGTACACAGCTGTTGACACAACGGGACACAGTGGGGGACACAGCGGGCCACAGCGGGACACAGTGGGGTACAGCAGGGACAAAACGGGAGACACAATGTGGAACAGAGCAGGACACAGCGGGGGACACAGAGAGGACACAGTGGGGACACAGCGAGACTCAGCCGGGGACACAGCAGGGGACAAAGCGGGACACCACGGGACACAGTGGGACACAGCGTGAAACAGCGGTGAACCTGCGGGGACACAGTGGGACACAGCAGGGGACACAGCGGGACACAGCGGGGACACAGAGGTGGCTCAGGGAGGCCACAGCGGTGGACAAAGCGGGACACCACAGAACACAGCGGGACACAGCGTGAAACAGCAGTGAACCTGCGGGGACACAGTGGGACACAGCAGGGGACACAGCGGGACACAGCGGGGACACAGCAGGGACACAGCGGGACCCAGCAGGACATAGCGGGACACAGCAGGACACAGCGGGGGACACAGCGGGGGACACAGCGGGACACAGCGGCGACACAGAGGGGACTCAGCTGGGGACATAGCGGGGGACAAAGCGGGACACCACAGGACACAGTGGGACACAGCAGGACACAGCGGGGACACTGCGGGGACACAGCGGGACAATGCAGGGGACCCAGCGGGACCCAGCGGGACACAGCAGGACCCAGCGGGGAAACAGCGGGGACACAGTGAGACACAGCGAGGACACAGCGGGACAGTGCGGGGCACAGCGGGGGACACAGCGGGACAAAGCGGGGGACACAGGGAGGACACAGCGGAACACAGCATGGGACAAAGTGAGGACACAGCGGGAAACAGCGAGACCCAGCGGGATCCAGCGGGGACTCAGCGGGGACCCAGCAGTGGACACAGCGGGACACAGCGGGGGACAAAGCGGGACATCACGGAACACAGCAGGACACAGCGTGAAACAGCGGTGAATCTGCGGGGACACAGCGGTACATAGCGGGGGACACAGCAGGACCCAGCGGGACACAGCGGGGAACACATCCGGAAACAGCAGGGACATAGCGGGGACACTGCGGGACCCTGCATGACACAGCGGGGAACACAGCGGGACACAGCGGGACACAGCGGGGGACTCTGCAGGGACACAGCTGGACACAGCGGGGACACAGAGGGGACTCTGCAGGGGACATAGAGGGGAAAAAGCG
>NW_012307468.1:0-2637 GCF_000151885.1 Dipodomys ordii | reverse complement strand
TCCACCTTGTCGACGGCGAACGCGCGCCCTCTAGTGGTGGTTTTGTGAATTGCAGTTTTCTCTCATGAAATGCATGGGGGAAAAAAAAAAACAAACAAACCACGCACTGACTGACTGATAAAACCGGCCCAGGCTGGCTGGCCCCGAGAGAGACTGCCTTCTTTTCGAGAAGGGGTGGGGTGGGGATGATGATGTGCCTCGTTGGAGTATGGGGCCCATGCATAGGCAGGCAGGCAGGCAGGCAGGCTCGGAGTGGGACCGTTGTGTGTTGGAGCGCCAGTACAGTAGCTCAAGCCCCAGGATTGACTGGCAAGTCCAGAGGAAAAGGAGGGAGGGAGTGCGGGCGGGTGGGCGGGCGGGAGAGAGAATTCAAACGAGAGAGAGAGAGAGAGAGACAGACAGACAGACAGACAGACAGACAGACAGAGAGAAAGAGAGACACAGAGAGAGAAATAGAGAAACAGAAACAGAGAGACAAGAGACAGAGACGTGGTGAATTGGTCCGGCTGGACTACATACATGCTCTGTCGCGTCCGATCTTTGAGTTTCCTCAAAGATGCACGCACGCACACACACAGACACACTGAGATGCCCTCTTCCCCCTCTTCTCTCCTCTCCAATTCCCCCGCCCACTCCCCCCTCACCGCCAAGTCGGGGACCAGAAATGGGATCCCTCCCCTACGCCTATTGCGTCAATTACAAAAAAAAGGCAGCGTGAGATTCAAGCAAATTTGTTTTATTTTGTTCCGAGGGTAGGGTTGTGGATTTTGGTGCGGGGGGGGGGGGGTCGGAGGTCGTGGTCGTGGTCGAGTAATCGCCTGCGGGGGGGGTGAGGATGGACGGTTACGCCACCTGCATGGATGGCTCGCGTTCCCCTCTGGCTGTCTGGTTGCCGCTGAGTGCTTCAGATATCACCATCCGGTCAGGAAGCAGGGGCTGGAAGATAAAGAGATATTAAAGAGATAATTAGGAGCAGGACTCCAGGGAAGCCCGAAGGCGGGGGGGTGGGGGAGAGGGAGAGAATGGTGGAGAGGAGGGGAGACGGATCTATCCAGGGAACGAGCGACTCCTCCCCCTCCTCCGCCCCCTCCGCAACTCATCGGCTGGCGGTCGAAACCCCGCCCCCCCCTCCCCGTCGTCATGGCTACGACAGAGGAAAAGCAAATGATGATAATAATGAATCATAACAACCTATATGTATGTGTATGTCAGAACTCTCACTCCCCACTGCCGGGTAGGTGAGGACTGACTGACTGAGTGAGTGACTGACCCGACCCGTGTTTTGCCCCTCCCCCCGCCCCATCCACCTTGTCGACGGCGAACGCGCGCCATCTAGTGGTGGTTTTGTGAATTGCAGTTTTCTCTCATGAAATGCATGGGGGAAAAAAAAGAACAAACAAACCACGCACTGACTGACTGAGAAAACCGGCCCAGGCTGGCTGGCCCCGAGAGAGACTGCCTTCTTTTCAGAGAAGGGGTGGGGTGGGGATGATGATGTGCCTCGTTGGAGTATGGGGCCCATGCATAGGCAGGCAGGCAGGCAGGCAGGCTCGGAGTGGGACCGTTGTGTGTTGGAGCGCCAGTACAGTAGCTTAAGCCCCAGGATTGACTGGCAAGTCGAGAGGAAAAGGAGGGAGGGAGTGCGGGCGGGCGGGCGGGCGGGAGAGAGAATTCAAATGAGAGAGAGAGAGAGAGACAGATAGACAGACAGACAGACAGACAGATAGACAGACAGACAGACAGACAGACAGAGACAAAGAGAGACACACAGAGAGAAATAGAGAAACAGAAACAGACAGACAAGAGACAGAGACGTGGTGAATTGATCCGGCTGGACTACATACATGCTCTGTCGCGTCCGATCTTTGAGTTTCCTCAAAGATGCACTCACGCACACACACAGATACACTGAGATGCCCTCTGCCCCCTCTTCTCTCCTCTCCAATTCCCCCGCGCTCTCCCCCTCCCCCCCCGTCAGGCACCAGAAATGAGATCCCCCCCCTTCCCCTATTGCGTCAATTACAAACAAAAGGCAGCGTGAGATTCAAGCAAATTTGTTTTATTTTGTTCCGAGGGTAGGGTTGTGGATTTTGGGGCGGGGGGGCGGGTCGGAGGTCGTGGTCGTGGTCGAGTAATTGCCTGCGGGGGGGGGGGTGAAGATGGACGGTTACGCCACCTGCATGGATGGCTCGCGTTCCCGTCTGGCTGTCTGGTTGCCGCTGAGTGCTTCAGATATCACCATCCGGTCAGGAAGCAGGGGCTGGAAGATAAAGAGATATTAAAGAGATAATTAGGAGCAGGACTCCAGGGAAGCCCGAAGGCGGGGAGGGGCGGTCATCCCCACCCCACCCCTTCTCTGAAAAGAAGGCAGTCTCTCTCGGGGCCAGCCAGCCTGGGCCGGTTTTCTCAGTCAGTCAGTGCGTGGTTTGTTTGTTCTCTTTTTTCCCCCATGCATTTCATGAGAGAAAACTGCAATTCACAAAACCACCGCTAGATGGCGCGCGTTCGCCGCCGACAAGGTGGATGGGGGCGGCGGGAGGGGTAAAACACGGGTCGGGTCAGTCACTCACTCTTCCTCAGTCCTCACCTACACCGGCAGTGCGGAGTGAAGTTATGACTACACTTACAATAAGTTGT
>NW_012307467.1:0-2637 GCF_000151885.1 Dipodomys ordii | reverse complement strand
CACTGTGTCCACGCTCTGTCCCACACTGTGTCCCGCAGTGTCCCCCGCTGTGTCCCGCTGTGTCCCCCGCTGTGTCCCACTGTGTCCCCCGCTGAGTCCCCGCTGTGTCACCGCTGTGTCCCGCTGTTTCCTCGCTGTGTCCCCTGCTGTCTCCCTCTCTGCCCCCGCTGTGTCTCACGCTTTGTCCCCGCTGTGTTCCACTGTGTCCCGCTGTGTCCGGCTGTGCCTCCACTGTGTCCCGTTGTGTCCACAGAGTGTACCACGCTGTGTAACGCTGTGTCCCCGCTGTATCGATGCTGTGTCCCGCTGTGTCCCGCTGTGTCCTGGCTGTGTTCCCCACTGTGTCCCGCTGTGTCCCCCGCTGTGTCCCCCGCTGTGTCCCCCGCTGTGTCCTCGTTGTGTCTCCTGTTGTTCCCGCTGTGTCCTCACTGGGTAGCCCACTGTGTCCCTCTGTGTCCTCCGCTGTGTACCACGCTGTGTAACTCTATGTGCCCGCTGTATCGACGCTGTGTCCCGCTGTGTCCACGCTGTGTCCTCGCTGTGTTCCCCGCTGTGTCCTGCTGTGTCCCCCGCTATGTTCCCCGCTGTGTCCCCCTGTGTCCCCCGCTGTGTCCTGCTGTGTCCTCGCTGTGTCTCCCGCTGGGTCCCGCTGGGTCCCCCGCTGTGTCCCGCTGTGTCCCGCTGTGTCCTCGCTGTGTCCCCCGCTGTGTCCCGTTGTGTTCCTAGCTGTGTACCCCGTTGTGTCCGCTGTATCGACTCTGTGTCCCACTGAGTCCCGCTGTTTCCTTCCTGTGTTCCCCACTGTGTCTCGCTGTGTCCCCGCTGTATCGACGCTGTGTCCCTGCTGTGTCCCGCCATTTCCCGCTCTGTCCTCGCTGTGTCCCCAGCTGTGTCCCATTGTGTCCCCAGCTGTGTCCCCCGCTATGTCCCGCTGTGTGTACTGCTGTGTCCACGCTGTGTCCCGCTGTGTCTCGCTGTGTCCCGCTGTGTCCTCTCTGTGTCCCCTGCTATGTTCCGCTGTGTCCTCGCTGTGTCCCCCGCTGTGTCCCGCTGTGTCCCCATTGTGTCCCCCGCTGTGTCGTGCAGTGTCCCGCTGTGTCCCCCGCTGTGTCCGTTGCTGTGTCCTGCTGTGTCCCCCGCTGTGTCCTCGCTGTGTCCCGCTGTGTCCTCGCTGTGTCCCGCTGTGTCTCGCTGTGCCCACACTCTGTCCCGTTGTGTCCACAGCTGGGTACCACGCTGTGTAACACTGTGTCCCCGCTGTATGTACGCTGTGTCCTGCTATGTCCCGCTGTGTCCTTGCTGTGTTCCCCGCTGTGTCCCGCTGTGTCCCCAGCTGTGTCACGCGCTGTGTCCCGCTGTGTCCTCGCTGGGTCCCCCGCTGTGTCCCGCTGTGCCCCCTGCTGTGTTCGGCTGTGTCCCACTATGTCTCGCTCGGTCCCTACTGTGTCCCGCTGTGTCCCCGCTGTGTGCCCGGCTGTGTCCTGCTGTGTACTCCGTTGTGTCCAGCTGTGTCACCGCTGTGTCTTGCTTTGGCCCCTCTCTGTCTCCGCTGTCCTCCGCTGTGTCCCCCGCTGTGTCCCGCTGTGTCCCACTGTGTACCCCGCTGTGTCCCACTATGTTCCCGCAGTGTCCCCGCTGTGTCCCGCTGTGTCCCGCTGGGTACTCTCTGTGTCCCCCGCAGTGTCCCGTTGTGTCCCCAGCTATGCACCCTGCTGTGTCCCGCTGTGTCCCTGCTGTAACGACGCTGGGTCCCGCTGGGTCCCGCTATGTCCTCCATGTGTTCCCCGCTGTGTCCCGTTGTGTCCCCAGTTGTGTACTTCGCTGTGTCCCGCTGTGTCCCCGCTGTATCGACCCTGGGTCCCGCTGTGTCCCGCTGTGTCCCCCGCTGTGTTCCCCGCTATGTCCCGCTGTGTCCCGCTTTGTCCTGCTGTGTCCTTGCTGTGTCCCACGCTGTGCTCCGCTGTGTCCCCCGCTGTCTCCCGCTGTGTCCCGCTGTGTCCCCTCTGTGTCCCGCTGTGTCCCCCGCTGTGTCCCGCTGTGTCCCGCTGTGTCCCTGCTGTGACCCTCTCTGTCCCCGCTGTATTGACGCTGTGTCCCGGTGTGTCCCGCTGTGTCCGCGCTGTGTTTCCGGCTGTGTCCCGCTGTGTACCCCTCTGTGTCCCCTGCTGTGTCCCGCTGTGTCCCCTCTCTGTCCCCTGCTGTCCCCCGCTGTGTCCCCCGCTGTGTCTCACTGTGTCGCCCGCTTTGTCCCGCTGTGCCCCTGCAGTGTCACCGCTGTGTCCCACTCTGTCACACTGTGTCCCGTGTTTTCCCGTTTTGTCCCCCGCTGTGACCTTGCAGTGTTTCCCGCTGTGTCCCGCTGTGTCCTCGCTGTGTTCCCCGCTGTGTCCCGCTGTGTCCTGCTGTGTCCCCCGCTGTGTCCCACTGTGTCCTTGCTGTGTCCCATGCTGTGTGCCGCTGTGTCCTCGATGTGTCCCCCGCTGTGTCCCGCTGTGTCCTGCTGTGTCACGCTGTTTCCCCGCTGCGTCCCCGCTGTGTCCCTCTGTGTACCCCGCTGTGTCCAGCTTTGTCCCCGCTGTGTCTCGCTGTGTCCCACGCTCTGTCCCCCACTGTGTCCCGCTCTGTCCCCCTCTGTGA
>NW_012307466.1:0-2637 GCF_000151885.1 Dipodomys ordii | reverse complement strand
CCGCTGTGTCACCGCTCTGTCCCGCTGTGTCCTCACTGTGTCCACTGCTGTGTCCCCCGCTGTGTCCTCCTTTGTACCCCGCTGTGTCCCGCTGTGTCCAGCTCTGTCCCTGCTGTGTCCTGCTGTGTCCCGCTGTGTCCCTGCTGTGTGCCCTCGGAGTCCCACGATGTACTCCGTTGTGTCCAGCTGTGTCACCACTGTGTCCCGCTGTGTCCCCTCTCTGTCTGTGCTGTCCCCCGCTGTGTCGCGCTGTGTCCCGCTGTGTCCCCTGCTTTGTCCCGCTCTGTGCGCGCAGTGTTCCCGCTGTGTCCCGCTGTGTCACATTGTGTCCCATGGTGTCCCGCTTTGTCCCCCGCTGTGTCCCCCGCTGAGTCCCCTCTGTGTCGCCTCTGTGTCCCACTGTGTCCTCGCTGTGTCCCCCGCTGTCTCCCGCTTTGTCCAACGCTGTGTCCCGCTGTGTCCTCGCTGTGTCCCCCGCTGTGTCCTCGCTGTGTCCCCGCTGTGTCCCCAGCTGTGTCCCGCTGTGTCCCGCTGTGTACCCCGCTGTGTCCTGCTATGTTCCCACAGTGTCCCCGCTGAGTCCTCGCTGTGTCCCCCGCTGTGTCCCACTGTGTCCTCCGCTGTGTCCCGCTCTGTCCTCGTTGTTTCCCACGCTGTGTTCTGCTGTGTCCTCGCTGTGTCCCCCGCTGTGTCCCGTTGTGCCCCCAGCTGTGTACCCCGCTGTGTCCTGCTGTGTCCCCGCTGTATCGACTCTGTGTCCCGCTGGGTCCCGCTGTGTCCTCGCTGTGTTCCCTGCTGTGTCCCGCTGTGTACCCCTCTGTGTCCCCCGCTGTGTCCCGCTGTGTCCCGCTGTGTACTGCTGTGTCCCCCGCTATGTCGCACTCTGTCCCCGCTGTGTCCCCCCAGTGTCCCCCAGTGTGTCCCGTTTTGTCCCCCGCTGTGTCCCCCGCTGTGTCCCGCTGTGTCACCCGCTGTGTCCCGCTGTGTCCTTGCTCTGTCCCCTGCTGTGTCCCGCTGTGTCTCGCTGTGTCCCACGCTGTGTCCCGCTGTGCCTTCTGTGTCCCGTGGTGTCCCGCTTTGTCCCCCGCTGTGTCCCCCGCTGAGTCTCGCTGTGTGCCCACTGTGTCCTCTCTGTGTCCCCCGCTGTGTCCTGCTCTGTTCCCCGCTGTGTCTCCCGTTTTGTTCCCGCTGTGCCCCGCTGTGTCCCCCACTGTGTCCCGTTGTGTCATCAGCTGTGTACCCTGCTGTGTCTCATTGTGTCCCCGCTGTATCGATGCTGTGTCCTGCTGGGTCCCGCTGTGTCCTCTCTGTGTTCCCCGCTTTGTCCCTGCTGTATCCCACTGTTGTCCCCTGCTGTGTCCCCGCTGTGTCCCTCTGTTGTTTCACTGTGTCCTCGCTCTGTCCTGCTGTGTCCAGCTGTGTCCCCACTGTGTCCCCCTATGTCCTGCTGTGTCCCGATTTGTCCCCGCTGTATCCCCCGCTGTGTCCCACTGTGTCCCCGCTGTGCCCCGCTGTGTCAAGCTGTGTCCCCCGCTGGGTCCTCGTTGTGTCCCGCTATGTCCAAGCTGTGTCCCCTCTTTGTCCCCCGCTGTGTCCCCGCTGTGTCCCCCGCGGTCCCCCGCTGTGTCCCCGCTGTGTCCCCCGCTGTGTCCCCCTCTGTGTCCCCGCTGTGTCCCCCTCGGTGTCCCCAACTGTGTCCCGGTGTGTCTTCCACTGTGTCTACGCTGTGTCCTGCTGTGTCCCCCGCTGTGTCCCGCTGTGTCGCGCTGTGTCCTTGCTGTGTCCCGATGTGTCCCTCGATGTGTCCCCACTGTGTCGCCACTGTGTCCGCGCTGTGTCCCGCTGTGTCCCGTGGTGTCCCATGGTGTACCGCTTTGTACCCAGCTGTGTCCCCCGCTGTGTCCCCGCTGTGTCCCCCTCGGTGTCCCCCACTGTGTCCTGGTGTGTCTTCCGCTGTGTCCCCGCTGTATCCCGCTGTGTCCCCTGCTGTGTCCCCGCTGTATCCCGCTGTGTCCCCTGCTGTGTCCCCGCCGTGTCCCTCTGTGTTTCGCTGTGTCCTCGCTGTGTTCCCCCTGTGTCCCGCTGTGACCTCACTGTGTCCCCCGCTGAGTCCCGCTGTGTCCCAGCTGTGTCCCAATGTGTCCTCGATGTGTCCCCCGCTGTGTCCCGCTGTGTCCTCTCAGTGTCCCCCACTGTGTCCCGCTGTGTCCCGCTGTGTCCCCCGCTGTGTCCCACTGTGTCCCTGGCTGTGTCCCGCTGTGTCCCCTGCTGTGTCCCGCTGTGTCCTCGCTGTGTCCCACGCTGTGTCCCACTGTGTCCTCCGCTGTGTCCTGCTATGTCCCGCTGTGTACCACGCTGTGTCCAGCTTTGTCCCCGCTGTGTCTCGCTGTGTCCCACACTCTGTCCCCCACTGTGTCCCAATGTGTCATCGTTGTGTCCCCCGCTGTGTCCCGCTGTGTCCCCCCAGTGTCCCACACTCTGTCCCGATGTGTCACGCTGTGTCCCTCACTGCATTCCCCGCTGTGTTCTGATGTGTCCCCCACTGTGTCCCCCACAGTGTCCTTGCTGATTCACCCGCTGTTTCCTGCTGTGACTTTGCTGAGTCCCCCGCTATGTCCCGCTGTGTCCCCAGCTGTG
>NW_012307465.1:0-2637 GCF_000151885.1 Dipodomys ordii | reverse complement strand
TTCTGCTTCTGCTTCTTCTGATTCTCCAACTTCTCCTTCTTCTTCTCCTTCTGTTTCTGCTTCTCTTTCTCCTTCTGCTTCACCTTCTGCTGCTCTTTCTCCTTCTTCTGTTTCTCCCTCTGCTTCTATTTCTGCTTCTTATGCTTCTTCTTTTTCTTCTGCTTCTGCTTCTCCTGCTTCTGCTTCTGCTTCTACTGCTTCTTCTTCTGGTTCTGCTTCTTCTGCTTCTACTTCTCTTTCTGCTTCTGCTTCTCCTGCTTGTTTTTCTGCTTCTTCTGCTGCTTCTCCTTCTGCTGCTTCTTTTACTACTCCTTGTGCTTCTCTTTTTGCTTCTCCTTCTGCTTCTGCTTCTGCTTCTTCTGTTTCTCCTGCCTGAATTTCTGGTTCTACTTCTTCTGCTGCTTCTCCTTCTGCTTCTGCTTCTCCTTCTGCTAATGTTTCGGCTTCTTCTGCTTCTTCTCTTTCGGCTTCTCCTGCTTCTGCTTCTTGTCCTTCTCCTGCTTCTCTTTCTGCTTCTCATTCTGCTTCTGCTTCTCCTTCTGCTTCTCCTCCTTCACCTTCTCCTACTTCTGCTTCTCGTTCAGCTTCTGCTTCTTCTGCTTCTCCTGCTTCTCCTTCTGCACCTCCTTCTGCTTGTGCTTGTCCTTATGCTTCTGCTTCTGCTTCTCCTTCTCCTTCTTTTGCTTCTCCTTTTGATTCTGCTTCTTCTGCTTTTCCTGCTTCTCCTTCTGCTTCTGCTTCTTCTGCTTCTCCTTCTGCATCTTCTTCTGTTTTAATTTCTCCTTCTTGTGCTTTTCATTCTGCTTCTGCTTCTCCTGCTTCTGCTTCTTCTGCTTCTCCTGCTTCTCCTTCTCCTTCTCTTTCTGCTTCTGCTTATCCGTCTGTTTCTCCTACTCCTAATCCTTCTCTTTCTCCTTCTCCTTCTTCTTCTTCTGCTTTTCCTGCTTCTTCTTCTTCTGCTTCTTCTTCTTTTTCTGCTTTTTCAGTTTCTTCTGCTTCAGCTTCTGCTTCTTCTGCTTCTCCTTCTGCTTCTGTTTCTCCTTCTGCTTCTGCTCTTCTCCTTCTTCTGTTTCTTCTGCTTCTGCTTCTCCTGCTTCTCCTTCTTTTGCTTCTCCTTCTCCTACTTCTCCTTCTACTTCTCCGTCTCATTCTCCTTCTCCTTCAATTTCTCCTTCTTGTGCTTCTCATTCTGCTTCGGCTTCTGCTTCTCCTGCTTCTGCTTCTTCTGTTTCTCCTTCTGCTTCTCCTTCTGCTTCTCTTTCTGCTTCTAATTCTGCTTCTGCTCCTCCTACTCCTAATCCTTCTCTTTCTCCTTCTTATTCTTCTGCTTCTCTTTCTACTTCTGCTTCTTCTACTTGTTCTGTATCTTATGCTTCTGCTTTTCCAGCTTCTGCTTATCCTTTTGCTTCTCCTACTTCTAATATTTTTCTTTCCCCTTCTCCTTCTTCTTCTTCTGCTTCTCCTACTGCTTCTGCTTCTGCTTATTCTACTATTTCTGTTTTTCTGCTTCAGATTGTGATTCTTCTGTTTCTGCTTCTGCTTCAGATTCTGCTTCTGCTTCTCCGGCTTCTCCTGCGTCTTCTGCTTCTGCTTCTCCTGCGTCTTCTGCTTCTCTTTCTGCTTCTGCTTATCCTTCTGTTTCTCCTACTCCTAATCCTTCTCTTTCTCCTTCTCCTTCTTCTTCTTCTGCTTCTACTGCTGCTTCTTCTTCTGCTTCTTCTGTTTTTCTGTTTCTTCTTCTTCTGCTTCAGCTTCTGCTTCTTCTGCTTCTCCTTCTGCATCTCCTTCTGCTTGTGCTTGTGCTTATGATTCTTCTTCTGCCTCTGCTTCTCCTTCTCCTTCTTTTGATTCTCTGTTTCTTCTACTTCTCCTTCTGTTTCTCCTTCTGATTTTGCTTCTATTTCTGCTTCTGCTTCTCTTTCTGCTTCTGCTTCTCCTTCTGCTTCTCCAGATTCTGCTTCTTCTCCTTCTCCTGCTAATCCTTCTGCTTCAGGTTCTGCTTCTGCTTCTTCGGCTTCTTCGGCTTCTGCTTCTCCTGCTGCTGCTGCTTCTGCTTCTCCTGCTTCTCCTTCTGCTTTTCCTTCTGTTTCTGCTTTTCCTTCTGCTTCTTCTCCTTCTTCTGTTTCTTCTGCTTCTGCTTCTCCTGCTGCTGCTTCTCCTGCTTTTCGTTCTGCTTCTCTTTCTGCTTCTCCCTTTCCTTCTTCTTCTTCTGCTTCTCCTTCTGCTTCAATTTCTACTTCAATTTCTCCTTCTGCTTCTCATTCTGCTTCTGCCTCTTCTGCTTCTTCTGCTTCTCCTGCTTCTCTTCTTCTGCTTCTCCTGCTTCTCGTGCTGCTTCTCCTTCTGCTTCTCTTTCTGCTTCTGCTTATCCTTCTGCTTCTCTTACTAGTAATCCTTCTCTTTGCCTTCTCCTTCTTCTTCTTCTGCTACTCCTGAAACTTCTGCTTCTGAATATTCTACTATTTCTGTTTCTTATGCTTCTTCCTCAGATTGTGCTTCTTCTGTTTCTCCTTCTGCTTCAGATTAAGCTTCTGCTACTTCAGCATCTTCTGCATCTTCTGCATCAGCTACTCCTGCTCCTTCAGCCTCTGCGCATCTCAATAAGCTTCTCCAAACACATCAGCTTCTCCTTCTACA
>NW_012307464.1:0-2637 GCF_000151885.1 Dipodomys ordii | reverse complement strand
TCAAGCTGAAGAAGCAGAAGCAGGACCTGAAGCAGAAGATACAGAACAAGCTTTTTGAAGCAGTAGCAGAAGCAGAACGAGAAGCAGAAGAAGAAGAAGGAGAAGGAGAAAGAGAAGGATTAGGAGTAGGAAGAGCAGAAGGAGAATCAGAAGCAGAACGAAAAGCAGAAGGAGCAGCAGAAGGAGAAGCAGAAGGAGCAGCAGAAGGAGAAGCAGAGGAAGGAGAAGCAGAAGCAGAAGAAGCAGCAGAAGGAGAAGCAGAAGCAGAAGAAGATGCAGAAGGAGAAGCAGGAGAAGCAGAAGAAGCAAAAGCAGAAGGAGAAGCAGAATTAGAAGAAGGAAAAGGAGAAGGAAGGGCAGCCGAAGCAATAGGAGAAGCAGAAGGAGAAGCAGAAGAATGAGAAGAAGAAAGAGAAGCAGGAGAAGCACAAATGCAGAAGCAGGAGAAGCAGAAACAGAAGATACAGAAGAAGAAGAAGAAGAAGAAGAAGAAGAAGAAGAAGAAGAAGAAGAAGAAGAAGAAGAAGAAGAAGAAGAAGAAGAAGAAGAGAAGAAGAAGAAGAAGAAGAAGAAGAAGAAGAAGAAGAAGAAGAAGAAGAAGAAGAAGAAGAAGAAGAAGAAGAAGAAGAAGAAGAGGAAGAATAAGAAGAAGAAGAAGAAGAAGAAGAAAAAGGAGAAGCATAAGGAGAAGCAGTAGAAGCAGAAGAAGAAGAAGCAGGAGAAGCAGAAGCAGAAGAAAAAGAATAAGCAAAAGAAGCAGAAGCAGAAGCACTGGGAGAAGCAGAAGCAGAAGGAGAAGGAGCAGCAGAAGGAGAAGTAGAAGCAGAAAGAGAAGCAGAAACAGAAGGACAACAAATGGAGAAGCAGGAGAATCAGAAGAAGCACAAGTAGAAGCATAAGAAGCAGAAGCAAAAGAAACAGAAGAAGGAGAAGAGCAGAAGCAGAAGCAGGAGAAGCAGAAGCAGAAGGAGAAGCAGAAAGAGAAGCAGGAGAAGCAGAAGAAGCAGGAGAAGCAGAAGTAGAAGAAACAGAAGAATCTTAAGAAGCAGAAGCAGAATCTGAAGCAGAAGGAGAAACAGAAGAAGCAGAATCTGAAGCAGAAGCAGAAGAAACAGTAATAGTAGAATAAGCAGAAGCAGAAGCAGCAGGAGGAGCAGAAGAAGAAGACGGAGAAGGCGAGAGAGAAGGATTAGGAGTAGGAGAAGCAAAAGGATAAGCAGAAGCAGAAAGAGACGCAGAAGAAAAAGCAGCACAAGAAGTAGGAGAAGCAGGAGAAGCAGAAGCAGGAGAAGCAGAAGAACAGAAGACGCAGAAGCAGAATGAGAAGCAAAAGGAGAAATTGAAGCAGAAGCAGAAGCAGAAGGAGAAGCAGAAGAAGGAGAAGGAGAAGCAGAAAGAAAAGCAGATAGAGAAGCAGAACGAGAAGCAGGAGAAGCAGAGGCAGGAGATGCAGAAGAAACAGAAGAAGGAGAAGAAGCAGAAGCAGAAGGAGAAGCAGAAACAGAAGGAGAAGCAGAAAGAGAAGGAGGGGAAGAAGAAGAAGCAGAAGCAGGAGAAGCAGAAGCATAAGAATCCGAAGAAGCAGAAGCAGAACCTGAAGTAGAAGAAGAAGCAGAAGAAGCAGAATCTGGAGAAGCAGAAGGAGAAGCAGAAGCAGAAAGAGAAGCAAAAGCAGAAGTAGAAGCAGAAGAAACAGAAGAAACAGAAGCAGTAGCAGAAGAAGCTGAAGATGTAGAAGCAGAAAAAGAAGCACAAGAAATAGCAGAAGAACGAGAAGGAGAAGGAGAAAAAGAAGGAGAAGCAGAAAGAGAATCAGGAAAAGCAGAAGAAGCAGAAGCAGACGGAGAAGCAGAAGAAGGAGAAGGAGAAGCAGAAGCAGAAGAAGCAGCAGAAGGAAAAGCACAAGCAGAAGGAGATGCAGAAGGAGAAGCAGGAGAAGGAGAAGAAGCAGAAGCAGAAGGAGAAGAACTAAAGAGAAGAAGCAGAAGCAGAAGAAGCAGAAGCAGATGTAGAAAGAGAAGCCGACGAAGAGAAGCAGAACGAGAAGCAGGAGAAGCAGAAGAAGCAGAAGATGCAGAAGCAGAAGAAGAAGAAACAGAAGAAGGAGAAGGAGCAGAAGCCGAAGGAGAAGCAGAAGGAGAAGCAGAAAGAGAAGCAGGAAAAGCAGAAAAAGCAGAAGCAGGAGAAGCAGAAGCAGAAGAAACAGGAGAAGGACAAGAAGCAGAAGCAGAGCAGAAGGAGAAGCAGAAACAGAAGGAGAAGCAGAAAGAGAAGGAGGGGAAGCAGAAGAAGCAGAAGCAGGAGAAGCAGAAGTATAAGAATCCGAAGAATCAGAAGCAGAACCTGAAGCAGAAGGAGAAGCAGGAGAAGCAGAAGAAGCAGAATCTGGAGAAGCAGAAAGAGAAGCTGAAGGAGAAGCAGAGCAGAAAGAGAATGAAAAGCAGAAGGAGAAGCAGAGAGAGAGAGTAAAAGTAGGAGAAGAGAAGGAAGAGCAGCAGAAGGCATAGGAGAAGCAGAGGCAGAAACAGAAGGCAGATGAGTAGCAGAAGAGAGCAGTAGGATCAGGAGAGCAGGAAGCAGATGCTGATGAGGAGAGAGAAGAAGAAGAGGAGAGAGAGAAGAGAGAAGAAGAAGAGA
>NW_012307463.1:0-2637 GCF_000151885.1 Dipodomys ordii | reverse complement strand
GAAGAAGGAGAAGCATAAGGAGAAGTAGTAGAAGCAGAAGAAGCAGAAGCAGGAGAAGCAGAAGAAAAAGAATAAGCATAAGAAGCAGAATCAGAGGGAGTAGGAGAAGACGGAGAAGGAGCAGGAAAAGGAGAAGCAGAAGGAGAAGCAGAAGGAGAAGAAGATGCAGACGGAGAAGCAGGAGAAGCAGAAGAAGCAGAAGCAGAAGGAGAAGCAGAAGCAGAAGGAGAAGCAGAAATAGGAGAAGGGGAAGGAAGAGCAGCAGAAGCAATAGGAGAAGCAGAAGGAGAAGCAGAAGGAGAAGCAGAAGCAGAATGAGAAGCAGAAAGAGAAGCATTAGAAGCAGAAGAAGCAGGAAAAGCAGAAACAGAAGAAAGAGAAGAAGAAGAAGAAGAAGAAGAAGAAGAAGAAGAAGAAGAAGAAGAAGAAGAAGAAGAAGAAGAAGAAGAAGAAGAAGAAGGAGAAGAAGAAGAAGAAGAAGGAGAAGCATAAGGAGAAGCAGTAGAAGCAGAAGAAGCAGAAGCAGGAGAAGCAGAAGCAGAAGAAACAGAAGAAGGAGAAGAGCAGAAGCAGAAGCAGAAGTAGAAACAGAAGCAGAAGGAGAAGTAGAAAGAGTAGCAGGAGAAGCAGAAGAAGCTGAAGCAGGAGAAGCAGAAGGAGAAGAAGCAGAAAAAGCAGAAGCAGAACCTGAAGCAGAACGAGAAGCAGGAGAAGCAGAAGCAGAAGAAGCAGGAGAAGCAGAAGCAGAAGAAGGAGAAGAGCAGAAGCAGAAGCAGAAGGAGAAGCAGAAGGAGAAGCAGAATAAGCATAAGCTGAAGTAGAAGAAATAGAAAAATCAGAAGAAGCAGAAGAGGAAGCAGCAGGAGAAGCAGAAGCAGAAGAAGGAGAAGGAGAAAGAGAAGGATTTGGAGTAGAAGAAAGAGAAGGATAAGCAGAAGTAGAAAGAGAAGGAGAAGCAGGAGAAGCAGAAGCAGGAGACGCAGAAGCAGAATGAAAAGCAGAAGAAGGAGAAATTGAAACAGAAGAAGATGCAGAAGGAGAAGCAGAAGCAGAAGCAGAAGGAGAAGCAGAAGAAGGAGGAGAAGGAGAAGCAGAAGGATAATCATAAAGAGAAACAGGAGAAGAAGAAGCAGAAGCGGGAGAAGCAGAAGGAGAATAAATAGAAGAAGGAGAAGAAGCAGAAGCAGAAGGAGAAGCATTAACAGAAGGAGTTGCAGAAATAGACGCAGAAGAAGCCGAAGAAGCAGAAGAAGAACCTGAAGCAGAAGAAGAAGCAGAAGAAGCAGAATCTGGAGAAGAAGGAGAACCAGAAGGAGAAGCAAAAGCAGAAAGAGAAGCAAAAGCAGAAGGAGAAGCAGAAGAAACAGAAGAAGCAGAAGCAGTAGCAGAAGAAGCTGAAGATGCAGAAGCAGAAGGAGAAGCAGAAGGAAAAGAAGAAGAACAAGAAGGAGAAGGAGAAACAGAAGGAGAAGCAGAATGAGAAGCAGGAAAATCAGAAGAAGCAGTAGCAGACGGAGAAGGAGAAGCGGAAGTAGAAGAAGAAGAATAAGGACAAGCACAAGCAGAAGGAGATGCAGAAGGAGAAGCAGAAGAAGCAGAAACAGAAGGAGTAGAAGAAGGAGAAGAAGAAGCAGAAGCAGAAGCAGAAAGAGAAGCAGACGAAGAGAAGCAGAACGAGAAGCAGGAGAAGCAGAAGAAGAAGAAACAGAAGAAGGAGAAGTAGCAGAAGCAGAAGGAGAAGCAGAAAGAGAAGCAGAAACAGAAGGAGAAGCAGAAAGAGAAGGAGGGGAAGCAGAAGAAGCAGAAGCATAAGAATCCGAAGAAGCAGAAGCAGAACCTGAAGCAGGAGAAGTAGAAGAAGCAGAGTCTGGAGAAGCAGAATGAGAAGCAGAAGGAGAAGCAGAAGCAGAAAGAGAATCAAAAGCAGAAGTAGAAGCAGAAGAAACAAAAGAAGCAGAAGCAGTAGTCGTTGTAGCAGAAGCAGAAGGAAAAGCAGTAGGAAAAGCAGAAGAACGAGAAGGAGAAGGAGAAGCAGAAGGAGAATCTCAAGGAGAAGCAGAAGAAGGAGAAGGAGAAGCAGAAGCAGAAGAAGCAGCCGAAGGAGAAGCAGAAGCAGAAGAAGATGCAGAAGGAGAAGCAGGAGAAGCAGAAGAAGCAGAAGCAGAAGGAGAAGCAGAAGTAGGAGAAGGAGAAGGAGAATGAAGGGCAGCAGAAGCAATAGGAGAAGCAGAAGGAGAAGCAGAAGAATGGGAAGAAGAAAGAGAAGCAGGAGAAGCACAAATGCAGAAGCAGGAGAAGCAGAAACAGAAGATACAGAAGAAGAAGAAGAAGAAGAAGAAGAAGAAGAAGAAGAAGAAGAAGAAGAAGAAGAAGAAGAAGAAGAAGAAGAAGAAGAAGAAGAAGATGACGAAGAAGAAGAAGAAGAAGAAGAATAAGAAGATGATGAACTCTTGTTGCAGGATGAGGCGGTTTTGTCCCCTTATCTCGGACTAATTCTTTTGCTTTTAGAGGGGATTTTGCCGTATTTCGTCCTATTTGGTTAACACCTGATTTGGATATCACTTTATTTTCCCGCTAATTTTCGCTCTTCTTTTGCGCTTACCATTTCCTGGTTGCCGTAATTTTCTGCTTATCATC
>NW_012307462.1:0-2637 GCF_000151885.1 Dipodomys ordii | reverse complement strand
CCGGGGGACACAGCGTGGGACAAAACTGGGACACCACGGACACAGTGGGACACAGCGGGACACAGCGGGGACATGCGGGAACAAACAGGACACAGCGGGGACACAGCGCGGACACCGCGGGACACAGCGGGGGACACAGCGTGGACACAGCGGGACACAGCGGGGGACACAGCGAGGACACATTGGGTCACAGCGGGACACAGCGTGGGACAATGCAGGAGACAGCGCGGGACACAGCGAGGACACAGTTGGACACAGCGGGTTACACAGCAGGACACAGCGGGGGACACAGAGGGGTACACAGCGGGACCCAGCGGGAAACACACCGAGGACACAGCAGGGGACAAAGCGGGACACAGTGTGACACAGTGTGACACAGCGGGACACAGCGGGGACACTGCAGGCATACAGCGGGACCAAGCGGGGGACAGCAGGACACAGCAGGACACAGCGGGACACACCGGGGGCCACAGCTAGACACAGAGGGGGACACAGAGGGGTACACAGCGGGACACAGCGGAGAACACAGCGAGGACACAGCGGGACACAGCGGGACACAGCGAGGACAGAGCAGTAGACACAGAGGGACCCAGTGGGGGACACAGCGGGACACAGCGGGGACTCACCCGGGGACACAGCAGGGGACAAACTGGGACACCACGGGACACAGTGGGACACAGCGGGACAGAGCGGGGACACTGCGGGAACATAGCGGGACACAGCGGGAGACACAGCGGGGACACAGCGGGACACAGCGGGGGACACAGTGGGGACACAGCGGGACACAGCGGGGGACACAGCGAGGACACAGTGGGTCACAGCGGGACACAGCGTGGGACAAAGCAGGAGACAGCGGGTGACACAGCAAGGACACAGCTGGACACAGCGGGGTACACAGTGGGACACAGCGGGGGACACAGAGGGGTACACAGCGGGACACACCGGGAAACAGACCGAGGACACAGCGGGGGACAAAGCGGGACACCATGGGACACAGTGTGACACAGCGGGGACACTGCAGGGACACAGCGCGACAGAGCAGGGGACACAGAAGGACACAGCGGTACACAGCGAGACACAGCGGGGGACACAGCTGGACACAGAGGGGGACATAGAGGGGTGCACAGCGGGACACAGCGGGAAACACACCGAGGACATAGCGGGGGACAATGCGGGACACCACGGGACACAGTGTGACACAGCGGGACAAAGCGGGGACACTGCAGGGACACAGCGAGACAAAGCGGGGTACACAGCAGGACAGAGCGGAACACAGCGGGGGACACAGCGTTGGACAGCAGGGGACAGAGAGGGGACAAAGCGGGACACAGCGGGGACACAGCTTTACACAGCGGAGTACACAGCGAGACACAGCGCGCACACAGTGGGGACAGAGCGGGACACAGCGGGACACAGCGGCGAAAGAGCGGGACAGAGCGTGACACAGCGAGGACTCATTAGGACACAGGGGGACACAGCGGAACTCAGCGGGGGACACAGCAGTACACAGCGGGACTCAGCAGGACACACCGAGGACACAGTGGGGGATACAGCGGGGGACAAAGCGGGACACAGCGGGGAACACAGCGAGGACACAGCGGGACCCAGCGGGACACAGTGTCGATACAGCGAGGACACAGCGTTACACAGCGTGGTACACAGCTGTGGACACAACGGGACACAGTGGGGGCACAGCGGGACACAGCAGGCGCACAGCAGGGACACAGCGGGATACAGCAGGACACAGCGGGACACAGCGGGACACAGCGGGGGACACAGCGGGACACAGCGGGGGACAGAGCGACCACACAGTGGGACAAAGCGGGGACACAGGGGGACTCAGCAGGGTCACAGTGGGACACAGTGGGACACAGCGGGACACAGCGGGACACAGCGGGGACCAGCAGGGACACAGCAGGGACACAGCGGGGAACACAGCGGGACACAACGGGACACAGTGGGGGACACAGCAGGACACAGCGGGGGACACAGCGGGGGACAGAGCGGGACACAATGGGGAACACAGCGAGGACACAGCGGGACACAGCGGGACACAGCGTCGATACAGCGGGGACACAGCGTTACACAGCGGGTTACACAGCTGGGGACACAAAGGGACACAGTGGGGGACAAAACGGGACACAGTGGGACACAGTGGGACACAGACGGGACAAAGAGTGAGACACAGTGTGGGACAGAGCGGGAGACAGCTTGGGTCATAGCGAGGACACAGCGCGACAGAGCGGGGACTCAGCGGGGGACACAGAGAAGGAAAAAGCGGAACACCACGGAACACAGCGGGACACAGCGGGAAACAGCAGTGACCATGCGGGGACACAGCGGGACACAGTGGGGGACACAGCGGGACACAGTGGGACAGAGCGGGGGACACAGCGGAACACAGTGGGGGACAGAGCGGGGGACACAGCGAGACACAGCGGGGACAAAGCTGGACACAGCGGGGTATACACAGCGGGACACAGCGTGCCACAGCGGGAACACACCGGGATAATGAGAATCACAGCACGGCCACAGCGGGACACAGCAGGACACAGCAGGACATAGCGGTTACACAGCGGGACACAGCGGGGGACACAGCGAGGGCACAGCGGGACACAGCGGGGGACACAGCGAGGA
>NW_012307461.1:0-2637 GCF_000151885.1 Dipodomys ordii | reverse complement strand
GTGCCCCAACTGTGTCCCGTTGTGTTCACAGCTGTGTACCATGCTGTGTAATGCTGTGTCCCCGCTGTATCGACGCTGTTTACAGCTGGGTCCGGCTGTGTCCTCGCTCTGTTCCCCGCTGGGTCCCGCTGGGTCCCCCCTGTGTGCCCCGCTGTGTCCCACTGTGTCCGGCTGTGTCCCCCGCTGTGTCCCCCGCTGTGTCCCTATGTGTCCCACGCTTTGTCCCCCTGTGTCCCCACAGTTTCCCCGCTGTGTCCTGCTGTTTCCCACTGTGTTCTGTGGTGTCCCGCTTTGTCCCACGCTGTGTCCCCCGGTGAGTCGCCGCTGTGTCCCCGTTTTGTCCCGCTGAGTCCTCCATGTGTCCCCCGCTGTGTCCCGCTGTGTCCGGCTGTGTCCCCCACTGTGTCCCCTGCTGTGTCCCCGCAGTGTCAGCGCTGTGTCCTCGCTGTGTCCCCCGCTGTCTCCCGCTGTGTCCCCCACTGTGTCCCGCTGTGTCCCCCGCTGTGCCCTGCAGTGTCCCGCTCTGTCCCGCTGTGTCCTCGCTGTGTCCCCGCTGTGTCCCCCACTGTCTCCAGCTCTGTCCCCTGCTGTGTCTCACGCTTTGTCCCCGCTGTGTCCCACTGCGTCCCGCTGTGTCCCGCTGTGCCCCCACTGTGTCCCGTTGTGTCCACAGCTTTGTACCATGCTGTGTAACGCTGTGTCTCCGCTGTATCTACGCTGTGTCCCGCTGGGTGCCGCTGTGTCCTCGTTGTGTTCCCCGCTGTGTCCAGCTGTTTCCCCCCACTGTGTCCCCCACTGTGTCCTCGCTGTGTCCCCCGCTGTGTCCCGCTCTGTCCCGCTGTGTCCTCGCTATGTCCCGCTCTGTGTCCTCGCTGTGTCCCCCGCCGTGTCCCGCTGTGTCCCGCTGTGTCCCACTGCGTCCCCCACTGTGTCCCGTTGTGTCCACAGCTTTGTACCATGCTGTGTAACGCTGTGTCTCCGCTGTATCTACGCTGTGTCCCGCTGGGTGCCGCTGTGTCCTCGCTGTGTTCCCCGCTGTGTCCAGCTGTTTCCCCCACTGTGTCCCCCACTGTGTCCTCGCTGTGTCCCCCGCTGTGTCCCGCTCTGTCCCGCTGTGTCCTCGCTATATCCTGCTCTGTGTCCTCGCTGTGTCCCCCGCCGTGTCCCGCTGTGTCCCGCTGTGTCCCGCTGCGTCCCCGCTGTGTCCCGTGGTGTCCCGCTTTGTCCCCTGCTGTGTCCCCGGCTGAGTCTCGCAGTGTCCCCACTGTGTCCTCTCTGTGTCCCGCGCTTTGTCCTGCTCTGTTCCCCACTGTGTCTCCCGTTTTGTCCCTGCTGTGCCCCACTGTGTCCCGCTGTGTCCCCCACTGTGTCCCGTTGTGTCAACAGCTGTGTACCCCGCTGTGTCCCGCTGTGTCCCCGCTGTATCGTCGCTGTGTCCCGCTGGGTCCTACTGTGTCTCTCTCTGTGTTCCCCACTGTGTCCCGCTGTGTCTCCCGCTGTGTCCCTCGCTGTATCCCCCGCTGTGTCCCGCTGTGTCCCGCTGTGTCCCCCGCTGTGTCCTTGCTGTGTCCCTGCTGGGTCCCGCTGGGTCCCACATTTCCCCCGCTGAGTCCGGTTGTGTCACCGCTGTGTCCCGCTGTGTCCCCGCTCTATCGACGCTGTGTCCCGCTGGGTCCCGCTGTGTCCTCTCTTTGTTCCCCGCTGTGTCCCTCTGTGTCCCCCGCTGTGTCTCTCGCTGTGTCCCGCTGTGTCCCCGGCTGTGTCCGGCTGTGTCCCGCTGTGTCCCCCGCTGTGTCCTTGCTGTGTACCCGCTGTGTCCCGCTGTGTCCCGTAGTGTCCCCAGCTGTGTCCCGCTGTGTCACCGCTGTGTCCCGCTTTGTCCTCGCTGTGTCCCCTGCTGTGTGCCGCTTTGTGCCTGCTGTGTACCACGCTGTGTCCCTCTGTGTCCCCTGCTGTGTCCCGCTGTGTCCCCTGCTCTGTCCCCACTCTGTCACGCTGTGTTTCGCTGTGTCTGGCTGTGTCCTCGCTCTGTCTCCCTCAGTGTCCAGCTGTGTCCTCCCTGTGTCCCCCGCTGTGTCCCGCTGAGTCCTCTGCTGTGTCCCGCTGTGTCCCGCTGTGTCACGCTCTGTCCCCTCTGTGTCCCTCTGTGTCCAGCTCTGTCCCTGTTGTGTATCCGCTGTGCCCCGCTGTGTACCCTTCTGTGTCCAGTTGTGTCCCCTCTGTATCCCGCTGTGTCCCTTCTCTTTCCCCCGCTGTCCACCGCTGTATCCCCCGGCTGTGTCCCGCAGTGTCCCCGCTGTGTCCCGCTGTGTCCTACTGTGTCCCGTGGTGTCCCGCTTTTTCCCCTCTATGTCCACTGCTGAGTCCCCTCTGTGTCCCCGCTGTGTCCAGCTGTGTCCTCGCTGTGTCCTCCGCTGTCTCCCGGTTTGTCCCACGCTGTGTCCTACTGTGTCCCACTGTGTCCCTGCTGTGTCCCCCGCTGTGTCCCGCTGTGTCCCCCGCTGTGTCCCGCTGTGTCCCCGCAGTTCACCGCTGTTTTCACACTGTGTCCTGCTGTGTTCCGTGGTGTCCCGCTTTTGTCCCCCGCTGTGTCCCGCTGTGTCAACTGCTGGGTCCCCGCTGGAGTCCCGCTGAGTC
>NW_012307460.1:0-2637 GCF_000151885.1 Dipodomys ordii | reverse complement strand
AAGAACAGAAGAAGTAGAAGCAGTAGCAGTTGTAGCAGAAGCAGAACGAGAAGCAGTAGGAAAAGCAGAAGAACAAGAAGGAGAAGGGACACAGTAGGAGAAGCAGTAGGAGAATAAGAAGGAGAAGCACAAGAAGGAGAAGGAGAAGTAGAAGCAGAAGAAGAAGAAGCAGAAGGAGAATCAGAAGGAGATGCAGAAGAAGGAGAAGGAGAAGCAGAAGCAGAAGAAGATGCAGAAGGAGAAGCAGAAGAAGCAGAAGCAGAAGGAGAAGCAGGAAAAGCAGAAGAAGCAGAAGCAAAAGGAGAAGCAAAAGAAGGAGAAGGAGAAGCAGAGGCAGAAGAAGAAGCATAAGGACAAGCACAAGCAGAAGGAGATGCAGAAGGAGAAGTAGGAGAAGCAGAAGAAGCAGAAGCTGAAGGAGAAGCAGAAGTAGGAGAAGGAGAAGGAGGAGAAGCAGAAGGAGAAGCAGAAGCAGAATGAGAAGCAGAAAGAGAAGCAGGAGGAGGACAAGAAGCAGAAGCAGGAGAAGCCGAAAGAGAAGAAGCAGAAACAGAAGCAGAAGGAGAAGCAGAAGCAGAAGGAGAAGCAGCAGAAGAAGTAGAACCCAGAAATTCAGGCACGAGAAACAGAAGAAGCAGAAGCAGAAGGAGAAGCAAAAAGAGAAGCAGAAGGAGAAGTAGAAAAAGCAGCAGAAGAAGCAGAAAAACAAGCAGGAGAAGCAGAGGCAGAAAGAGAAGTAGAAGCAGAAGAAGCAGAAGAAGAAGCAGTAGAAGCATAAGAAGCAGAAGCAGGAGAAGCAGAACCAGAAGAAAAAGAAGAAGCATAAGAAGCAGAAGCAGAGGGAGAAACAGAAGGAGAAGGAGCAGCAGAAGGTGAAGCAGAAGGAAATGCAGAAGCAGAAAGAGAAGCAGAAATAGAAGAAGAAGAAGGAGAAGTTGGAGAATCAGAAGAAGCAGAAGCAGAAAGAGAAGCAGAAGAAGGAGAAGGACAAGCAGAAGGAGAAGGACAAGAAGGAGAAACAGAAGAAGCAGAAGCGGGAGAAGCAGAAGAAGAAGAAGAAGAAACAGAAGAAGGAGAAGGAGCAGAAGGAGAAGCAGAAGCAGAAGGAGAAGCAGAAAGAGAAGCAGAAGAAGCAGTAGCAGGTGAAGCAGAAGCAGAAGAAACAGAAGAAGCCGAAGAATCAGAAGGAGAACCTGAAGCAGAAGGAGAAGCAGAAGCAACAGAAGCTGGAAAAGCAGAAGCAGAAGAAACCGAAAAAGCAGAAGAAGCAGAAGCAGAACGAGAAGCAGAAGAAGAAGGAGAAAGAGAAGGATTAGGAGTAGGAAGAGCAGAAGCAGAATAAGAAGCAGAAAGAGAAGCAGAAGGAGAAGCAGAAGGAGAAACAGAAGAAGCAGAAGCAGGAGAAGCAGAAGCAGAATGAGAAGCACAAGAAGGAGAAATTGAAGGAGAAGGAGAATGAGACGGAGAAGCAGAAGGAGAAGTAGGAGAAGCAGAAGAAGAAGAAGCAGGAGAAGCAGAAACAGAAGAAACAGAAGGAGAAGAGCAGAAGCAGAAGGAGAAGCAGAAGAAGAAGCAGAAGCTGAAGCAGAAGAAGAAACAGAAAAAGCAGAAGAAGCAGAAGAAGAAGCAGCAGGAAAAGCAGAAGAAGAAGAAGGAGAAAGAGAAGGATTAGGCATAGGAGAAACAGAAGGATAAGCAGAAGCAGAAAGAGAAGGAGAAGGAGAAGCAGGAGAAGCAGAAGGAGCCGAAGCAGGAGAAGCAGAAGCATAATGAAAGGCAGAAGAAGGAGAAATTGAAACAGAAGAAGATGCAGAAGGAGAAGCAGAAGCAGAAGCAGTAGTAGAAGCAGAAGAAGGAGAAGCAGAAGGAGAAGCATAAAGAAGAAACAGAAGGAGAAGCAGGAGAAGCAGAAGCAGGAGAAGCAGAATCAGAAGAAAGAGAAGAAGGAGAAGAAGCAGAAGCAGAAAGAGAAGCAGAAACAGAAGGAGAAGCAGAAATAGAAGCAGAAGAAGCCGAAGAAGCAAAAGGAGAACCTGAAGCAGAAGGAGAAGCTGGAGAAGCAGAAGAAGAAGAATCTGGAGAAGAAGGAGAACCAGAAGGAGAAGCAGAAGCAGAAAGAGAAGCAAAAGCAGAAGGAGAAGCAGAAGAAACAGAAGAAGCAGAAGCAGTAGTAGAAGAAGCTGAAGATGCAGAAGCAGAAAGAGAAGCAGAAGGAATACCAGAAGAACGAGAAGGAGAATCAGAAGCAGCAGGAGAATCAGAAGAAGAAGAAGAAGAAGCAGAAGGAGAAGCAGAAGAAGAAACAGAAGCAGAAGAAGCAGCAGAAGGAGAAGCAGAAGCAGAAGAAATGCATAAGGAGAAGCAGGAGAAGCAGAAGAAGCAGAAGCAGAAGGAGAAGTAGAAGTAGGAGAAGGAGAAGGAAGAGCCGCAGAAGCAATAGGAGAAGCAGAAGGAGAAGCAGAAGCAGAATGAGAAGCAGAAAGAGAAGCAGTAGAAGCAGAAGAAGCAGGAAAAGCAGAAGCAGAAGAAATAGAAGAGAGAGAGAGAAGAGAGAGAGAGAGAGAGAGAGAGAGAGAGAGAGAGAGAGAGAGAGAGAGAGAGATGAGAGAGATGAGAGAGAGAAGAAGAAGAGAGAGA
>NW_012307459.1:0-2637 GCF_000151885.1 Dipodomys ordii | reverse complement strand
TCGCTGTGTTCCCCGCTGTGTCCCGCTGTGTCCCCCGCTGTGTCCCCCGCTGTGTCCTCGCTGTGTCCCCTGCTGTGTCCTGCTGTGTCCTCACTGGGTCCCTCACTGGGTCCCGCTTTGTCCCCCGCTGTGTCCCGCTGTGTCCCACTGTGTCCCCGCTCTGTGCCTGCTGTGTCCCGCTGTGTCTCCCGCTTTGTCCCGCTGTGTCCCCGCTGTGTCCCGCTGTGTCCCGCTGTGTCCCCGCTGTGTGCTGGCTGTGTCCTGCTGTGTACTCCGCTGTGTCCAGCTGTGTCACCGCTGTGTCTCGCTGTGGCCACTCTCTGTCTCCGCTGTCCCCCGCTGTGGCCCCCGCTGTGGCCCGCTGTGTCCCGCTGTGTCCCCCGATTTTTCCTGCTGTGTCCCGCAGTGTCCCCGCTGTGTCCCGCTGTGTAACACTGTGTCCCGTGGTGTCCTACTTTGTCCCACGCTGTGTCCCCCACTGAGTCCCCTCTGTGTCGCCTCTATGTCCCCCTGTGTCCTCGCTGTGTGCCCCGCTGTCTCCCGCTTTGTCTCCCGCTGTGTTCCGCTGTGTCCCGCTGTGTCCCCGCTGTGTCCCCAGCTGTGTCCCGCTGTGTCCCGCTGTGTACCCCGCTGTGTCCTGCTATGTTCCCGCAGTGTCCCCGATGTGTCCCGCTGTGTCCCGCTGTGTCCTCGCTCTGTCCCCAGCTGTGTACCCCACTCTGTCCCGCTGTGTCTCCCGCTGTGTCTCTGCTGTGTCCCCACTGTGTCCCGCTTTGTCCTGCTGTGTACTGCTGTGTCCCCCGCTGTGTCCCGCTGTGTCCTGCTGTGTCACGCTGTTTCCCCGCTGCGTCCCCGCTGTGTCCCTCTGTGTACCCCGCTGTGTCCAGCTTTGTCCCTGCTGTGTCTCGCTGTGTCCCACACTCTGTCCCCCTCTGTTTCCCGTTCTGTCCCCCTCTGTGTCCCGCTGTGTCCCCAGCTGTGTCCCACTGTGTCACCGCAGGGTCACTGCTGTTTCCCGCTGTGTTCCGTGGTGTCCCTCTTTGTCTCCCACTGTGTCCCCCGCTGAGTCCCCGCTGTGTCCCGCTGTGTCCTCGCTGTGTCCCCCGCTGTCTCCCGCTCTGTCCCCCGCTGTGTCTCACGCTTTGTGCCCGCTGTGTCCCACTGTGTCCCGCTGTGTTCCGCTGTGCCCCCACTGTATTTCGTTGTGTCCACAGCTGTGTACCATGCTGTGTAACGCTGTGTGCCTGCTGTATCTACGCTGTGTCCCGCTGGGTCCCGCTGGGTCCTCGCTGTGTCCCCCGCTGTGTCCCGCTGTGTCCCCCGCTGTGTCCCGCTGTGTCCCCCGCTGAGTCCCCGCTGTGTCACCACTGTGTCCCGCTGTTTCCTCGCTGTGTCCCCTGCTGTCTCCCTCTCTGTCCCCTGCTGTGTCTCACGCTTTGTCCCCGCTGTGTCCCACTGTGTCCCGCTGTGTCCGGCTGTGCCCCCACTGTGTCCCGTTGTGTAAACAGATGTGTACTACGCTGTGTAACGCTGTGTCCCGCTGTGTCCCGCTGTGTCCTCGCTGTGTTCCCCGCTGTCTCCAGCTCTGTCCCTCGCTGTGTCTCCCGCTTTGTCCCCGCTGTGTCCCACTGTGTCCCGCTATGTCCTGCTGTGCCTACACTGTGTCCCGTTGTGTCCACAGCTGAGTACCACGCTGTGTAACGCTGTGTGCCCGCTGTATCGACGCTGTGTCCCGCTGGGTCTCGCTGTGTCCTCGCTGTGTTCCCCGCTGTGTCCCGCTGTGTCCCCCGCTGTGTCCTCGCTGTGTCCCCCGCTGTGTCCTGCTGTGTCCTCGCTGTGTGCCCCGCTGGGTCCCAGTGGGTCCTGCTGTGTCCTCGCTGTGTCCACCGCTGTGTCCCGTTGTGTCCCCAGCTGTGTCCCCCGCTATGTCCCGATGTGTCTACTGCTGTGTCCATGCTATGTCTTGCTGTGTCGCGCTGTGTCCCCCACTGTGTCCGCTGCTTTGTCCTGCTGTTTTCCCCGCTGTGTCACCAATGTGTCCCGCTGTGTCCTCGCTGTGTCCTGCTGTGTCTCGCTGTGCCCCCAATCTGTCCCGTTGTTTCCACAGCTGGGTACCACGCTGTGTAACCCTGTGTCCCCGCTGTATCGACGCTGTGTCCTGCTGGGTGCCGTTGTGTCCTCGCTGAGTTCCCCACTGTGTCCCGCTGTGTCCCCCGCTGTGTCCTCGCTGTGTCCCCCGCTGTGTCCCGCTGTGTCCTCGCTGTGTTCCCCGCTTTGTCCCGCTTTGTCCCCCGCTGTGTCCCCCGCTGTGTCCTCGCTGTGTCCCCTGCTGTGTCCCGCTGTGTCCTCACTGGGTCCCCCACTGTGTCCCGCTGTGTCCCCCGCTGTGTCCTGCTGTGTCCGCTGTGTCCCCGCTGTGTGCCTGCTGTGTCCCGGCTGTGTCTCCACTTTGTCCCGCTGTGTCCCACTGTGTCCCCGCTGTGTCCCGCTGTGTCCCAGCTGTGTCCCCGCTTTGTGCCCGTTAAGTCCACCGAAATTTATAACAGCTGTGGCCCCGAAATTGTCCCAGCTTGTGTCCCCACTGAGTTAACAATTGTATCCCATGGGTGGTCCCAATTTGGTCCCAAGATTGTTTTT
>NW_012307458.1:0-2637 GCF_000151885.1 Dipodomys ordii | reverse complement strand
GCTTCTTCTTCTGCTCTTCTCCTTCTTCTGTTTCTTTTGCTACTGTTTCTTCTACTTCTTTTTCTTCTGTTTCTTGTGATTCTACTTCTGCTTCTCCTTCTTCTCCTCTTTCTGCTTCTACTTCTACTTCTTCTGATTCTCCTGTTTCTCGTTCTTCTTCTCCTTCTGTTTCTGCTTCTTTTTCTGCTTCAACTTCTCCTTCTGCTGCTCCTTCTCCTTCTCCTTCTTCTGCTTCTCCCACTGCTTCTGCTTCTGCTTCAATTGCTTATTCTTTTTCTTCTGCTTCTGTTTCTCCTGCTTCTGCTTCTTCTGCTTCTACTGCTTCTCCTTATGCTTCTCCTTATGCTTCAGGTTCTGCTTCTGCTTCTGCTTCTTGTCCTTCTCCTGTTTCTTCTGCTTCTGCTTCTCCTGTTTCTGCATCTCCTGCTTCTCCTTCTGCTGCTATTTCTGCTTCTCCTGCTGCTTTTCCTTCTCCTGCTCCTTCTTCTGCTTCTCTTTCTGCTTCTCCTTCTGTTTCTCCTTGTCCTTCTCCTTCTCGTTCTTCTGCTTTTCCTTCTGCTTCTCCTTCTGCTTCTGCATCTTCTGTTTCTTCTGCTACTGCCTCTCCTTCTTCTGTTTCTTCTGCTTCTCATTCTGCTTTTGCTTCTCTTTCTGCTTCTGCTTCTCTTTCTGCTTCTCCAGGTTCTGCTTCTTCTGTTTCTCCTCCTTCTCCTGCTGCTTCAGGTTCTGCTTCTGCTTCTTAGGCTTCTGCTTCTTCGGCTTCTTCTGCTTCTGCTTCTCCTGCTGCTGCTTCTTCTGCTTCTCCTGCTTCTCTTTCTACTTTTCCTTTTGTTTCTGCTTCTCCTTCTCCTTCTGCTTCTTCTGTTTCTTCTGCTTCTGCTTTTCCTGCTTCTGCTTCTCATGCTTCTCGTTCTGCTTCTCTTTCTGCTTCTCTTTCTGCTTCTCCTTCTCCTTCTTATGCTTCTCCTTCTGCTTCTGCTTCTGCTTCTGCTTCTGGTTCAATTTCTCCTTCTGCGTCTCATTCTGCTTCTGCGTCTTCTGTTTCTTCTGCTTCTCCTGCTTCTGCTTCTCCTGCTTCTCCTACTTCTCGTGCTGCTTCTCCTTCTGCTTCTCTTTCTGCTTCTGCTTATCCTTTTGCTTCTCCTATCCCTACTCCTTCTCTCTCGCCTTCTCCGTCTTCTTCTTCTGCTTCTCCTGCTGCTTCTGCTTATTCTACTATTTCTGTTTCTTCTGCTTCGACTTCAGATTGTGCTTCTTCTGTTTCTCCTGCTTCAGATTCTGCTTCTTCTTCTTCGGCTTCTCCTGTTTCTTCTCCTTCTGCTTCTCCTGCTTCTTCTGCTTCTCCTGCTTCTCTTTCTGCTTCTCCTTCTGCTTCTGTTTCTCCTACTGCTTCTTCTTCTGCTCTTCTCCTTCTTCTGTTTCTTTTGCTTATGTTTCTTCTGCTTCTTCTCCTTCTGTTTCTTCTGATTCTACTTCTGCTTCTCATTCTTCTCCTCTTTCTGCTTCTACTTCTGCTTCTCCTGATTCTCCTGTTTCTCGTTCTTCTTCTCCTTCTGTTTCTTCTTCTCATTCTGCTTCAACTTCTCCTTCTGCTGCTCCTTCTCCTTCTCTTTCTTCTGCTTCTCCCACTGCTTCTGTTTCTGCTTCTTTTGCTTATTCTTTTTCTTCTGCTTCTCCTGCTTCTGCTTCTTCTGCTTCTACTGCTTCTCCTTATGCTTCTCCTTATGCTTCTCTTTATGCTTCTTCTTCTTCTTCTTCTTCTTTGTCTTCTTCTTCTTCTTTGTCTTCTTCTTCTTCTTCCTCTTCTTCTTCTTCTTCTTCTTCTTCTTCTTCTTCTTCTTCTTCTTCTTCTTCTTCTTCTTCTTCTTCTGCTTCTGCTTCTGCTTCTGCTTCTTCTTCTTCTCATTCTTCTGCTTCTGCTTTTCCTGCTTCTTCTGCTTCTAATGCTTCTCTTTCTGCTTCTCATTCTGCTTCTGCTTCTCCATCTGCTTCTCCTATTGCTTCTGCTCCCCTTCCTTCTCCTTCTTCTTCTCCTACTTCTGCTTCTCCTTCTGCTTCTGCATCTTCTGTTTCTCCTGCTTCTCCTGCTTCTGCTTCTCCTGCTTCTCCTACTTCTCGTGCTGCTTTTCCTTCTGCTTCTCTTTCTGCTTCTGCTTATCCTTTTGCTTCTCCTACTCCTAATCCTTCTCTCTCGCCTTCTCCGTCTTCTTCTTCTGCTTCTCCTGCTGCTTCTGCTTATTCTACTATTTCTGTTTCTTCTGCTTCGGCTTCATATTGTGCTTCTTCTGTTTCTCCTGCTTCAGATTCTGCATCTGCTTCTTCGGCTTCTCCTGTATCTACTGCTTCTCCTGCTTCTTCTGCTTCTCCTGCATCTCTATCTGCTTCTCCTTCTGCTTCTGTATCTACTTCTGCATCTTTCTATCTGCTCTTCTCTTTTCTTCTGTTAGTATTGCTTATGTATTCTATCTGCTTTCATCTTCATCTGTTTCTTTCTGATTCAACTACTTCCTTCTCCTTTATCCTCCTCTTTCAGCATACTACTACTGGCTACTTGGGATTACACTGGTATCCACGTTCTTCTTCCTCACTACATTATTCTATCCTTACACTTTCAGAATTAAACTTTCTCCCTTTCTG
>NW_012307457.1:0-1434 GCF_000151885.1 Dipodomys ordii | reverse complement strand
CCCTCCCCTCCCCCTCCTCAAACGTCGGCTGGCGGTTGAACCCCGCCCTCCCCCCTCCCCGTCGTCATGGCTATGACAGAGGAAAAGCAAATGATGATAATAATGAATCATAACAACCTATATGTATGTGTATGTCAGAACTCTCACTCCCCACTGCCGGGTAGGTGAGGACTGACTGACTGAGTGAGTGACTGACCCGACCCGTGTTTTGCCTCTCCCGCCGCCCCATCAACCTTGTCGACGGCGAACGCGCGCCATCTAGTGGTGGTTTTGTGAATTGCAGTTTTCTCTCATGAAATGCATGGGCGAAAAAAAGAACAAACAAACCACGCACTGACTGACTGAGAAAACCGGCCCAGGCTGGCTGGCCCCGAGAGAGACTGCCTTCTTTTCAGAGAAGGGGTGGGGTGGGGATGATGATGTGCCTCGTTGGAGTATGGGGCCCATGCATAGGCAGGCAGGCAGGCAGGCAGGCTCAGAGTGGGACCGTTGTGTGTTGGAGCGCCAGTACAGTAGCTCAAGCCCCAGGATTGACTGGCAAGTCGAGAGGAAAAGGAGGGAGGGAGTGCGGGCGGGCGGGCGGTCGGGAGAGAGAATTCAAACGAGAGAGAGAGAGAGAGACAGACAGACAGACACACAGACAGACAGACAGACAGACAGAGACAAAGAGAGACACAGAGAGAGAAATAGAGAAACAGAAACAGAGAGACAAGGACAGAGACGTGATGAATTGGTCCGGCTGGACTACATACATGCTCTGTCGCGTCCGATCTTTGAGTTTCTTCAAAGATGCACGCACGCACACACACAGATACACTGAGATGCCCTCTGCCCCCTCTTCTCTCCTCTCCAATTCCCCCGCCCCCTCTCCCCTCCCCCCCCCGTCAGGCACCAGAAATGAGATCGCTCTCCTTCGGCTATTGCGTCAATTACAAACAAAAGGCAGCGTGAGATTCAAGCAAATTTGTTTCATTTTGTTTTGAGGGTAGGGTTGTGGATTTTGGTGCAGGGAGAGGGGTCGGAGGTCGTGGTCGTGGTCGAGTAATCGCCTGAGGGAAGAGGGGTGAGGATGGACGGTTACGCCACCTGCAAGGATGGCTCGCGTTCCCCTCTGGCTGTCTGGTTGCCGCTGAGTGCTTCAGATATCACCATCCGGTCAGGAAGCAGGGGCTGGAAGATAAAGAGATATTAAAGAGATAATTAGGAGCAGGACTCCAGGGAAGCCCGAAGGCGGGGGGGGGGGCGGATTCCCCATGATTCAATCCCCTCCACTGATGCTGGTGCCTGACCCAGAGACATTCGTCGCCGTGTTATTGGAATAGATTCCCCCAGTGGTCTGGTAAGCGCCTTTCTGGAGTATGTGCCATGACTTAAATAGGTAAGTCATTGCTCGTCTGAATAAGCTTGGCACTCAACTGAACCGCGAGGACAGCA
>NW_012307456.1:0-1203 GCF_000151885.1 Dipodomys ordii | reverse complement strand
TACACCACTCCCCGGGTAGGAGAGGGTTTGTCTGAATGGATTGAATGATAGACCCGACACGTTTTTTGCCACTTCCCGGCGTCCTCATCCCACCTTGTGGACGGAGAACGCGCGCCGTCTAGCGGTGGGTTTTGTGGTGTGCAGTTTTCTCTCATGAAATGCATGGGGGAAAAAAAAGAACAAAACAAACCACGCATTGGACTGACTGAGAAAACCGGCCCCAGGCTGGCTGGCCGTGAGAGAGACTGCCTTCTTTTCAGAGAAGAGGTGGGGTGGGGATGATGATGTGCCTCGTTGGAGTATGGGGCCCATGCATAGGCAGGCAGGCAGGCAGGCAGGCTCGGAGTGGGACCGTTGTGTGTTGGAGCGCCAGTACAGTAGCTCAAGCCCCAGGATTGACTGGCAAGTCGAGAGGAAAAGGAGGGAGGGAGTGCGGGCGGGCGGGCGGGCGGGAGGGCGGGAGAGAGAATTAAAACGAGAGAGAGAGAGAGAGAGAGACAGACAGACAGACAGACAGACAGACAGACAGACAGACAGAGACAAAGAGAGACACAGAGAGAGAAATAGAGAAACAGAAACAGAGAGACAAGAGACAGAGACGTGGTGAATTGGTCCGGCTGGACAACATACATGCTCTGTCGCATCCGAACTTTGAGTTTCCTCAAAGATGCACGCACGCACACACACAGATACACTGAGATGCCCTCTGCCCCCTCTTCTCTCCTCTCCAATTCCCCCGCCCACTCCCCCCTCCCCCCGTCAGGCACCAGAAATGAGATCCCTCCCCTTCGCCTATTGCGTCAATTACAAACAAAAGGCCGCGCGAGATTCAAGCAAATTTGTTTTATTTTGTTCCGAGGGTAGGGTTGTGGATTTTGGTTCGGGGGGGGGGGTCGGAGGTCGTGGTCGTGGTCGAGTAATCGCCTGTGGGCGTGGGGGGGTGAGGATGGACGGTTACGCCACCTGCATGGATGGCTCGCGTTCCCCTCTGGCTGTCTGGTTGCCGCTGAGTGCCTCATTTCTGAGGCACAAAATGAGATCCCTCCCCTTCACCTATTGCGTCAATTACAAACAAAAGGCAACGTGAGATTCAAGCAAATTTGTTTTATTTTGTTCCGAGGGTAGGGTTGTGGATTTTGGTGCGGGGGGGGGTCGGAGGTCGTGGTCGTGGTCGAGTAATCGCCTGCGGGGGTGGGGGGGTGA
>NW_012307455.1:0-2637 GCF_000151885.1 Dipodomys ordii | reverse complement strand
ACAGAAGCAGAAGCAGAAGGAGAAGCAGATACAGAAGGAGAAGCATAAAGAGAAGGAGGGGAAGCAGAAGAAGCTGAAGCAGGAGAAGCAGAAGCATAAGAATCCGAAGAAGCAGAAGCAGAACCTGAAGCAGAAGGAGAAGCAGGAGAAGCAGAAGAAGCAGAATCTGGAGAAGCAGAAGGAGAAGCAGAAGGAGAAGCAGAAGCAGAAAGAGAATCAAAAGCAGAAGGAGAAGCAGAAGAAACAGAAGAAGTAGAAGCAGTAGCAGTTGTAGCAGAAGCAGAAGGGGAAGCAGAAAGAAAAGCAGAAGAACAAGAAGGAGAAGGGAAACAGAAGGAGAAGCAGTAGGAGAATGAGAAGGAGAAGCAGAAGGAGAAGCAGAAGCAGAAGAAGATGCAGAAGGAGAAGCAGAAGAAGCAGAAGCAGAAGGAGAAGCAGGAAAAGCAGAAGAAGCAGAAGCAAAAAGAGAAACAAAAAAGGAGAAGGAGAAGCAGAGGCAGAAGAAGAAGCATAAGGAAAAGCACAAGCAGGAGGAGATGCAGAAGGAGAAGCAGGAGAAGCAGAAGAAGCAGAAGATGAAGGAGAAGCAGAAGTAGGAGAAGGAGAAGGATGAGAAGGAGAAGCAGAAGCGGAATGAGAAGCAGAAAGAGAAGCAGGAGAAGCACAAGAAGCAGAAGCAGGAGTAGCCGAAAGAGAAGAAGCAGAAGAAGCAGAATCAGAAGCAGAAGTAGAAGCAGAAGCAGAAGGAGAAGCAGCAGAAGAAGTAGAACCAGAAATTCAGGCAGGAGAAACAGAAGAAGCAGAAGCAGAAGCAGAAGGAGAAGCAAAAAGAGAAGCAGTAGGAGAAGTAGAAGAAGCAGCAGAAGGAGAAGCAGCACGAGAAGTAGGAGAAGCAGGAGAAGCAGAAGCAAGAGAAGCAGAAGAAACAGAAGACGCAGAAGCAGAATGAGAAGCAGAAGGAGAAATTGAAGCAGAAGGATAAGCAGAAGCAGTAGGAGAAGCAGAAGAAGGAGAAGGAGAAGCAGAAAGAGAAGCAGAAAGAGAAGCACAACGAGAAGCACAACGAGAAGCAGGAGAAGCAGAAGCAGGAGAAGCAGAAGCAGAAGAAACATAAGAAGGAGAAGAAGCAGAAGCAGAAGGAGAAGCAGAAACAGAAGGAAAAGCAGAAATACAAGCAGGAGCAGCAGAAGAAGCAGCTGCAGGAGAAGCAGAAGCAGAAGAAGCCGAAGAAGCAGGAGCAGAACCTGAAGCATAAGGAGATAAAGGAGAAGCAGAAGAAACAGAATCTGGAGAAGCAGAAGGAGAAGCAGAAGCAGAAAGAGAAGCAAAAGCAGAAGGAGAAGCAGAAGGAGAAGCAGAAGAAACCGAAGAAGCAGAGGCAGTAGCAGAAGAAGCAGAAGATGCAGAAGCAGAAGAAGAAGCAGAAGCAGTAGTAGAAGCAGAAGAAGGAGAAGCAGAAGGAGAAGTATAAAGAGAAACAGAAGGAGAATCAGGAGAAGCAGAAGCAGGAGAAGCAGAATCAGAAGAAATATTAGAAGGAGAAGAAGCAGAAGCAGAAAGAGAAGCAGAAACAGAAGGAGAAGCAGAAAAAGAAGCAGAAGAAGCCGAAGAAGCAAAAGCAGAACCTAAAAGAGAAGGAGAAGCAGGAGAAGCAGAAGAAGCAGAATCTGGACAAGAAGAAGGAGAACCAGAAGGAGAAGCAGAAGCAGAAAGAGAAGCAAAAGCAGAAGGAGAAGCAGAAGAAACAGAAGAAGCAGAATCAGTAGCAGAAGAAGCTGAAGATGCAGAAGCAGAAAGAGAAGCAGAAGGAATAGCAGAAGAAAGAGAAGGAGAAATAGAAGGAGAAGCAGAAGGAGAAGCAGGAAAAGCAGAAGAAACAGAAGCAGACGGAGAAGCAGAAGAAGGAGAAGGAGAAGTCCGGAGCAGAAGAAGAAGCAGAAGGAAAAGCACAAGCAGAAGGAGATGCAGAAGGAGAAGCAGGAAATGCAGAAGACGCAGAAGCAGAAGAAGGAGAAGAAGGAGAAGAATCAGAAGAAGCAGAAGCAGAAGCAGAAATAGAAAGAGAAGCCGACGAAGAGAAGCAGAACGAGAAGCAGGAGAAGCAGAAGAAGCACAAGCGGGAGAAGCAGAAGAAGAAGAAACAGAAGAAGGAGAAGGAGCAGAAGCAGAAGGAGAAGCAGAAAGAGAAGCAGGAAAAGCAGAAGAAGCAGAAGCAGGAGAAGCAGAAGGAGAAGAAACAGGAGAAGGACAAGAAGCAGAAAGAGAAGCAGTAGAAGCAGAAGAAGCAGGAAAAGCAGAAGCAGAAGAAAGAGAAGAAGAAGAAGACGAAGAAGAAGAAGAAGAAGCAGCATAAGGAGAAGCATAAGGAGAAGCATAAGGAGAAGTATAAGGAGAAGCAGTAGAAGGAGAAGAAGCAGAAGCAGGAGAAGCTGAAGCAGAAGAAAAAGAATAAGCAAAAGAAGCAGAAGCAGAATCATTGAGAGAAGCAGAAGAAGAGAAGGAGAAGGAGCAGCAGAAGGAGAAGCAGAAGCAGAAACAGAAGCAGAAACAGAAGGAGAACAAGATGGAGAAGCAGGAGAATCAGAAGAAGCAGAAAGAGAGGGAGAAGAGGGAGAAGCAGAAGTAGAGTCAGAAGAA
>NW_012307454.1:0-2638 GCF_000151885.1 Dipodomys ordii | reverse complement strand
AAGCCTGACACAGCGTGGACACAGCGGGTACTCAGCGTAGAACACAGCGGGAGACATAGCAGGACACCACGGAACACAGCGGGACACAGCGGGAAACAGCGGTGACCCTGCGGAAACACTGTGGGACACAGCGGGGGACACAGCGGGACACAGTGGGGGACAGAGCGTGGGACACAGCGAGACACAGCGGGAACAGAGCTGGACACAGCGGGGTACACAGCGGGACACAGCGGGGACATAGCGGGACACAGCGGGTCACAGCAGGGACACAGCAGGACACAGCGGGACACAGCGGGGGACACAGCGGGACACAGCGGGGGACAGACCGGGACATCACGGAACACAGCAGGACACAGCGGGAAACAGCGGTGACCCTGCGGGGACACAGCGGGACACAGTGGGTGACACAGCGGAACACAGTGGGGGACAGAGGGTGGGTCACAGCGAGACACAGCGGGGACCAAGCTGAACACAGCGGGTTACACAGCAGGGACACAGCGAGGACACAGCAGGAAACAGCGGGGGACACAGCGGAACATAGCGGGACACAACGGGGGACTCAGGGGTGACACAGTGGTGACACAGCAGGACTCAGCGGGGGACACAGCAGTACACAGCGGGACACAGCGGGACACAGCGGGACACAGCGGGGGACACAGCGAGACACAGCGGGGGACACAGAGGGGGACACAGCGGGACACATCGGGGAACACAGCGAGGACACAGCGGGACACAGCGGGACACAGCATCGATACAGCGGGGACACAGTGTTACACAGCGTGGTACACAGCTGTGGACAAACGGGACACAGTGGGGGCACAGCGGGACACAGCGAGACACAGTGGGACACAGCGAGGACAAAGCGTGAGACACAGCGGGGGACAGAGCGGGAGACAGTGAGGGACACTGTGAGGACAAAGCGGGACACAGCGGGGACTCAGTGGGGGACACAGCGGGGGATAAAGCGGGACACCACGGGACACAGCGGAACACAGCGGGAAATACCGGTGACCCTGCGGGTCACAGCGGGACACAGTGAGCCACACAGCGGGACACAGCGGGACACAGCGGGGGAAACAGCAGGACACAGTGGGGGACAGAGCGTGGGACACAGCGAGACACAGCGGGGACAATGCTGGACACAGCGAGGAACACAGAGGGACACAGGGGGGAGACAGCGGGGAAACAGCGTGACACAGCAGGACACAGCGGTACACAGCGGGGGACACAGCGAGACACCGTGGGGGACACAGCGAGGACACAGCGGGAGACAGCGGGGGACACAGCAAGGACACAGAGGGACACAGCGTGGGACACAGCGGGACACAACGGGGTACACAGCGGGACACAGAGGGGGACACAGCGGGGGCCAGAGCGGGACACAGCGGGACACAGCGGGGGACACAGCGGGACACAGCGGGGGACACAGCGATGACCCATTGGGACACAGCGGGGACACAGCGGGACTCAGTGGGGGACACAGCAGTACACAGCGGGACACAGTTGGACACAGCGGGGATACAGCAGCGACATAGCGGGGGACAATGCGGGACACAGCAGGGGACACAGAGGGGTACACAGCGGGACACAGCGAGGAACACAGCGAGGACACAGCGGAACAGAGCGTGGGACACAGCGAGGACACAGCGGGACACAGCGGGACACAGTGGGACACAGCGGGGACACAGCAGTAGACACAGCGGGACAAAGTAGGGGACACAGAGGGACACAGCGGGGGACACAGGGAGGACACAGCGGGACCCAGCCGGACCCAACACCGATACAGCGAGGACACAGCGGGACACAGCGGGGTACACAGCTGGGGACACAATGGGACACAACGGGGACACAGCGAGGACGCAGCGGGACACAGCGGGACACAGCGGGGACAATGCGGGACACAGCGGGACAGAGCTGGGGACACAGCAGGGACACTGCGGGACAGAGCGTGGGACACAGCGAGGACACAGCGGGAAACAGCGGGACACAGCGGGGGACAAAGCGGGAGACAGCGGGGTACAAAGCGAGGACACAGCTGGACACAGCGACGACACAGAGGGGTCTCATCGGGGGACACAGCGGGGGACAAAGAGGGACACCACGGGACACAGTGTGACACAGCGGGACACACCGGGGACACTGTGGGGACACAGGAGGACAAAGCGGGGGACAAGCGGGACACAGCGGGACACAGCGGGGGACAGCGGAGACAGAGTAGGGCCACAGCGGGACACAGCGGTGACACAGCTGGACACAGCAGGGTACACAGCGGAACACAACGGGCACACAGCGGGGACACAGTGGGACACAGTGGGATACAGCGGGGACACAGCGGGACACAGCATGAAAAAGCAGGGGACACAGCGGGACACAGTGGGACACAGCGGGGACAAAGCATGAGACACAGCTGGATACAGAGCGGGAGACAGCGGTGGACACAGCGAGGACACAGCAGGATACAGCGGGGACACAGCGGGGACTCAGCGGGGAACACAGCGGGGGACAAAGAGGGACACCACGGAACACAGTGGGACACAGCGGGGGACACAGCGGGACACAGCGGGGGACACAGCAGGACAGAGCGGGGGACACAGCGGGACACAGTGGAACACAGTGGGGGACACAGGGGGACAAATGA
>NW_012307453.1:0-2638 GCF_000151885.1 Dipodomys ordii | reverse complement strand
TGAACCCCGCTGTGTCCGCTCTGTACCCGCTGTGTCCCGCTATGTTCCCTGTCATGTGTCCCCGCTGTGTCCCGCTGTGTCCTCGCTGTGTCCACCGCTGTGTCCCGTTGTGTCCTCAGCTGTGTACCCCGCTGTGTCCCTCTGTGTCCCCTCTGTATCGACGCTGTGTCCTGCTGGGTCCCGCTGTGTCCTCGATGTGTTCCTCGTTGTGTCCCGCTGTGTCCCCCGCTGTGTCCCTCGCTGTGTACCTGCTATGTCCCTGCTCTGTCCCTGCTGTGTCCCGCTGTGTCCCGCTTTGTCTTCGCTGTGTCCCAACCTGTGTACCGCTGTGTCCCCCGCTGTGTCCCGCTGTGTCCTGCTGTGTCCCCGCTTTGTCCCACTGTGTCCCCCGCTGTGTCCCGCTGTGTACTGCTGTGTTCCCGGCTGTGTCCCGCTGTGTACCCCTCTGTGTCCCCCGCTGTGTCCCTCTGTGTCCCCCGCTGTGACCCGCTGTGTCCCGCTTTGTCCCCCGCTGTGTCCCGACTGTGTGCCCCCTGTGTCCCGCTGTATACCCCGCTGTGTCCAGCTGTGTTCCTGCTGTGTCCCACTGTGTCCCCTCTCTGTCCCCTGCTGTCCCGCTTTGTGTCTCCCGCTGTGTCCCCTCTCTGTCCCATGCTGTCCCCCGCTGTGTCTCCCGCTGTGTCCCGTTGTGTCACGCTGTGTCGCCCGCTTTGTCCCGCTGTGCCCCTGCAGTGTCCCCGCTGTGTCACACTGTGTCACACTGTGTCCCGTGTTGTCCCGCTTTGGCCCCCGGTGTGACCTCACTGTGTTTCTCGCTTTGTCCCGCTGTGTACCCTTCTGTGTCCCCCGCTGTGTCCAGCTGTGTACCCGCTGTGTCCCGCTGTGTCCCCTCTCTGTCCTCTGCTGTTCCCCGCTGTGTCCCCCGCTGTGTCCCGCTGTGTCCCGCTGTGTCCCGCTGTGTCACACTGTGTTCCGTGTTGTCCCGCTTTGTCCCCCGCTGTGACCTCGCTTTGTTTCCCGATGTGTCCCGCTGTGTACCACTCTGTGACCCCGCTGTGTCCCGCTCTGTACCCGCTGTGTCCCGCTATGTTCCCGCAGTGTCCCCGCTGTGTCCCGCTGTGTCCTCGCTGTGTCCACCGCTGTGCCCCGTTGTGTCATCAGCTGTGTACCCCGCTGTGTCCCGCTGTGTCCCCTCTGTATCGACGCTGTGTCCTGCTGGGTCCCGCTGTGTCCTCGATGTGTTCCCCGTTGTGTCCCGCTGTGTCCCCCGCTGTGTCCCCCGCTGTGTCCCGCTGTGTCCCCCGCTGTGACCCGCTGTGTCCTACTTTGTCCCCTGCTGTGTCCCCACTGTGTGCCCCGTGTGTCCCGCTGTGTACCCCGCTGTGTCCAGCTGTGTTCCCGCTGTGTCCCGCTGTGTCCCCTCTCTGTCCCCTGCTGTCCCCCTTAGTGTCTCCCGCTGTGTCCCCTCTCTGTCCCCTGCTGTCCCCCGCTGTGTCTCCCGCTGTGTCCCGCTGTTTCCCGCTGTGTCTCCCGCTTTGTCCCGCTGTGCCCCTGCAGTGTCCCCGCTGTCACACTGTGTCACACTGTGTCCCGTGTTGTCCTGCTTTGGCCCCCGCTGTGACCTCGCTGTGTTTCTCTCTGTGTCCCGCTGTGTACCCTTCTGTGTCCTCCGCTGTGTCCCGCTGTGTACCCCGCTGTGTCCAGCTGTGTCCTCGATGTGTCCCCCGCTGTCTCCTGCTTTGTCACATGCTGTGTCCCGCTGTGACCCGCTGTTTCCTCGCTGTGTCCCCCGCTGTGTCCCGCTGTGTCCCCGCTGTGTCCACTGTTGTGTCCCGCTGTGTACCCCGCTGTGTCCCGCTATGTTCCCGCAGTGTCCCCGCTGTGTCCCGCTGTGTCCCCCGCTGTGACCTGCTGTGTCCCGCTGTTTCCCCCACTGTGTCCCTGCTGTCTCCCCGGAGTGTCCCACTGTGTCCCGCTGTGTACTGCTGTGTCTCCCGCTGAGTTCCACTGTGTCCCCGCTGTGTCCCAATGTGTCCTCGATGTGTCATGATCTGTCATGCTCCGTCCCCGCTGTGTCCCACTGTGTCCTGCTGTGTCCCCACTGTGTGCCCGCTGTGTCCCTTTGTGTACCCCGCTGTGTCCAGCTGTGTCCCTGCTGTGTCCCGCTGTGTCCCCTGTCCCCTGTTGTCCCCCACTTTGTTCCCCGCTGTGTCCCGCTGTGTCTCGCTGTGTTACACTGTGTCCCGTGTTGTCCCGCTTGGTCCCACGCTGTGACCTCGCTGTGTTTCCTGCTGTGTCCCTCTGTGTACCACTCTGTGTCCCCAGCTGTGTCCCGCTGTGTACCCCGCTGTGTCCAGCTATGTTCCCGCAGTGTCCCCGCAGTCTCCCGCTGTGTCCTCGCTGTGTCCACCGCTGTGTCCCGTTGTGTCCCCAGCTGTGTACCCTGCTGTGTCCCGCTGTGTCCCAGCTGTATCGACGCTGTGTCCTGCTGGGTCCCGCTGTGTCCTCGCTGTGTTCCCCGGTGTGTCCCGCTATGTCCCCCGCTGTGTCCTCCGTTGTGTCCCTGCTGTGTCCCTGCTGTGTCCCCGCAATGTCCCGCTGTGTCCCGCTGTGTCCTCGATGTGTCCCACGCTGTGTT
>NW_012307452.1:0-2638 GCF_000151885.1 Dipodomys ordii | reverse complement strand
TCACAGCGGGGACACAGCGGGACACAGCGGGACACAGCGGGGACAGAGCGGGACACAGCCGGACACAGCGCGACACAGCAGGGGACACAGCGAGACACAGTTGGGGACCCAGTGAGGATACAGCGGGACACAGCAGGGGACAAAGCGAGGACACAGCGGGGGACACAGCGGGGGACACAGCGGGACACAGCGGGAAACACAGTGAGGACACAGCGGGACACAGCGTCGATACAGCGGGGACACAGCCTTACACAGCGTGGTACACAGATTTGGACACAACGGGACACAGTGGGGGCACAGCCGGACACAGCGGGACACAGTGGGACACAGCAGGGACAAAGCGTGAGACACAGCGGGGGACAGAGAGGGAGAAAGCAGGGGACACAGCGAGGACACAGCGGGACACAGCGGTGACACAACGGGGACTCAGCGGGGGACACAGCGGGACACAGCGGGGGACACTGCAGGGGCACAGCGGGACAGAGCGGGCGACACAGAGGGACACATCGGGAGACACAGCGGGGGACAGCAGGGGACAGAGAGGGGACACAGCGGGAGACACAAAGGGGGACAGCAGGGGACAGAGAAAGGACACAGCGGGACACAGCGGGAACACAGCTGGACACAGCGGCGTACACAGCGGGACACAGGGGGCACACAGTGGGGACACAGCGGGGGACAAAGCGGGACACAGCAGGTCACAGCGGGGGACACAGCGGGACACAGCGGGGGACACATAGGGGTACACAGCGGGACACAGCCGGGAACACAGCGCGGACAGAGTGGGACACACCGGGACACAGCGGGACACAGTGTTACACAGCGGGACACAGCGGGGGACACAGTGGGACAAAGCGGGGACACAGCAGGACACAGCGGGACACAGCGGGGGACACAGCGGTACACAGCTTGGGACACAGCGAGGACAAAGCGGGACACAGCGGGACACAGCGGGGACACAGCAGGGACAGAGCAGGGACACAGCGGGGGACACAGCGGGGGACACAGCGGGACACAACAGGGAACACATCGAGGATACAGCGGGACCCAGCTGGACACAGCGTCGATACAGAGGGGACACAACGGGACACAGCGGGGTATACAGCTGAGGACACAACGGGACACAGCGGTGGACACAGCGAGGACACAGCGGGACACAGCGGGGACACTGCGGGAACATAGCGGGACACAGCAGGTACAGAGCGGGACACAGCGGGGTCACAGAGTGGTACACAACGGGACACATCGGGAAACAAAGCGAGGTCACAGCGGGGGACAAAGCGGGACAACACGGAACACAGTGTGACACAGTGGGACACAGCGGGACACAGCGGGGTACACAGAGGGACACAGCGGGCACACAGCGGGGACACAGCGGGACACAACGGGACACAGCGGGGACACAGTGGGACACAGCGGGACAAAGCGGCAGACACAGCGGGACACAGCAGGCACACAGCGGGGACACAGCGGGACACAGCGGGACACAGCGGGGACAGAGCGGGACACAGCCGGACAGAGGGGGACACAGCAGGGGACACAGCGGGACACAGTTGGGGACCCAGTGAAGACACAGCGGGACACAGCAGGGGACACAGCGAGGACACAGCGGGGACACAGCGGGGGAAACAGCGGGACACAGCGGGAAACACAGCGAGGACACAGCGGGACACAGCGTCGATACAGCGGGGACACAGCGTTACACAGCGTGGTACACAGCTTTGGACACAACGGGCACAGTGGGGGCACAGCCAGACACAGCGGGACACAGTGGGACACAGCAGGGACAAAGTGTGAGACACAGCGGGGGACAGAGAGGGAGAAAGCAAGGGACACAGCGAGGACACAGCGGGACACCGCGGTGACACAGCGGGACTCAGCGGGGTACACAGCGGGACACAGCAGGCACACAGCGGGGACACAGCGGGACACAGCGGGGACACAGCGGGACTCAGCGGGACACAGCAGGGGACACAGTGGGACTCAGCGGGGGACCCAGCGAGGACACAGCGGGACACAGCGGGGTACACAGAGAGGACACCGCGGGGGACACAGCAGGGGACACAGCGGGACACAGCGGGGAAAACAGCGAGGACACAGCAGGACACAGCGGGACACATCGTCGATACAGAGGGGACTCAGCGGGGGACACAGCGGGGAAACAGCGGGGAACAAAGTGGCATACCACGGGACACAGTGAGGACACAACGGGATCAAGCGGGACACAGCGTCGATACAGCGGGAACACAGCGGGACACAGCGGGGTACACAGCTGGAGACACAGCGGGACACAGCGGGGGACACAGCGGGACACAGCGGGGAACACAGGGAAGACATAGCGGGACCCAGCGGGACCCAGCGTCGTTAGAGCGGGGACTCAGCGGGACACAGCGGGGTGTACAGCTGGGTACACAACAGGACACTGCGGGGGACACAGCGAGGACACAGAGGGACACAGCGGGACACAGCGGGGACACTGCGGGAACATAGTGGGACACAGCAGTGTACACAGCGGGACACAGCGCTACACAGCTAGGGACACAGCGGGGACAAAGCGGCAGATAGCGGGGGACACAGCGTGCACACAGCGGGACACAGCGGCGACACAGAGGGGACTCAGCGGGACAAAGCGGGGGGA
>NW_012307451.1:0-2638 GCF_000151885.1 Dipodomys ordii | reverse complement strand
TTGCCTGGTACTCAAATACACAAATGAAGGATCTTGTTTTCTAGGGCGGAGTAGGTAAATGCACATGAGAGTAATGCTCACAGGATTCTGACAAAAGTCAAATAAGAACCCAGTGACATTTTGTATATTGCCGTGCTTCACACATAGCTCTGTGTGTGTGTGTGTGTGTGTGTGTGTGTGTGTGTGTTTTACTTGGGAGATTTATTTGTTTTTTCAGGTAAAGTGTCTCTGTATAAGCTTAAGGTAAACTGTATTTTAGATTATGTTTCGAGTGCTGCGGTTGCAGATGGATAAGCTCAAGCTCAATGTAAGCTTTGTAGTTTTTGGAGAATCACATTAAGCGTAAGCTTGAGAACCCGAAAGAGAAGAAGAATATTAAGCAGAATCAGAAGCAGGAGAAGCAGGAGAAGCTAAGAAGCAGAATCTACTGTAGCTGAAGCAAAAGATTCAGAATGAGCATAAGTAGCAGAAGCATAACCAAAAGTAGAAGCATATGAACGGGAAGGATTAAGAGAAATATAAGGAGAAGCAGAAGGAGAAGCAGAAGCAGAAGGAGAAGCATAAGTATGAGAAGGAGAAGGAAGAGCAGCAGAAGCAATATGAGAAGCAGAAGGAGAAGCAGAAGCAGAATTGAGAAGCAGAAAGAGAAGCAGTAGAAGCAGATGAAGCAGGAATAGCAGAAGCAGAAGAAAGAGAAGATGAAGAAGAAGAAGAAGATGCAGAAGAAGAAGAAGAAGAAGAAGAAGAAGAAGAAGAAGAAGAAGAAGATGAAGTAGCATAAGGAGAAGCATAACGAGAAGCATAACGAGAAGCAGTAGAAGCAGAAGAACAGAAGCAGGAGAAGCAGAAGCAGAAGATAAAGAATAAGCAAAAGAAGCAGAAGCAGAAGCAGGGGGAGAATCAGAAGAAGGAGAAGGAGAAAGAGCAGCAGAAGGAGAAGCAGAAGCAGAATGAGAAGCAGAAACAGAAGGAGAACAAGAAGGAGAAGCAGGAGAATCAGAAGAAGCCGAAGTAGAAGCAGGAAGAAAAGGAGAAGAAGGAGAAGCAGAAGTTACATCAGAAGAAACAGAAGAAGAAGAAGCAGAAGAAACAGAAGCCAAAGAAACAGAAGAAAGAGAAGAGCAGAAGCAGAAGAAGAAGGAGACGCAGAAGAAGAAGGAGAAGCAGAAAGAGAAGCAGGAGAAGCAGAAGAAGCAGGAGAAGCAGAAGCAGAAGAAACAGTAGAAGCCGAAGAAGCAGAAGCAGAATCTGAAGCAGAAGGAGAAACAGAAGAAGCACAATCTGAAGCAGAATAGAAGAAACAGAAATAGTAGAATAAGCAGAAGCAGAAGCAGCAGGAGAAGCAGAAGAAGAAGACGGAGAAGGAGAGAGAGAAGGATTAGGAGTAGGAGAAGCAAAAGAATAAGCAGAAGCAGAAAGAGACGCAGAACGAGAAGCAGCATGAGAATTAGTAGAAGCAGGAGAAGCAGAAGCAGGAGAAGAAGAAGAAACAGAGGACGCAGAAGCAGAATGAGAAGCAGAGGAGAAATTGAAGCAGAAGCCGAAGGAGAAGCAGAAGCAGAAGGAGAAGCGGAAAGAAAAGCAGAAAGAGAAGCAGAACGAGAAGCAGGAGAAGCAGAAGCAGGAGAAGCAGAAGCAGAAGAAGCCGAAGAAGCAGAAGCAGAATCTGAAGCAGAAGGAGAAGCAGGAGAAGCAGAAGAAGCAGAATCTGGAGAAGCAGAAGGAGAAGCAGAAGCAGAAAGAGAAGCAAAAGCAGAAGGAGAAGCAGAAGAAACAGAAGACGCAGAAGCAGAATGAGAAGCAGAAGGAGAAATTGAAGCAGAAGCAGAAGCAGAAGGAGAAGCAGAAGCAGAAGGAGAAGCAGAAGAAGGAGAAGGAGAAGCCGAAAGAGAAGCAGAAAGAGAAGCAGAACGAGAAGCAGGAGAAGCAGAAGCAGGAGAAGCAGAAGCAGAAGAAACATAAGAAGGAGAAGAAGCAGAAGCAGAAGGAGAAGCAGAAACAGAAGGAAAAGCAGAAAGAGAAGCAGGAGAAGCAGAAGAAGCAGCAGCAGGAGAAGCAGAAGCAGAAGAAGCCGAAGAAGCAGAAGCAGAACCTGAAGCAGAAGGAGAAGCAGGAGAAGCAGAAGAAGCAGAATCTGGAGAAGCAGAAGGAGAAGAAGAAGCAGAAAGAGAAGCAAAAGCAGAAGGAGAAGCAGAAGGAGAAGCAGAAGAAACAGAAGAATCAGAGGCAGTAGCAGAAGAAGCAGAAGATGCAGAAGCAGAAGGAGAAGCAGAAGGAAAAGCAGAAGAACGAGAAGGAGAAGGAGAAACAGAAGGAGAAGCAGAAAGAGAAGCAGAAGAAGGAGCAGGAGAAGGAAAAGCAGCAAGAGAAGCAGAAAGAGCAGCAGAAGGAGAAGCAGGAGATGCAGAAACAGGAGAACAGAAGCAGAAGCAGAAGAAACAGGAGAAGGACAAGAAGCAGAAGCAGAAGGAGAAGCAGAAACAGAAGGAGAAGCAGAAAGAGAAGGAGGGGAAGCAGAAGAAGCAGAAGCAGGAGAAGCAGAAGAATAAGAATCCGAAGAAGCAGAAGCAGAACCTGAAGCAGAAGGAGAAGCTGGAGAAGCAGAAGAAGAAGAATCCGGAGAAGCAGAATGAGAAGC
>NW_012307450.1:0-2638 GCF_000151885.1 Dipodomys ordii | reverse complement strand
GGTCTGTCCCCCGCTGTGTCACACTATTTGTCCTCGCTGTGTCCCACTGTGTCCCGCTCTGTCCCGCTGTGCCCCCACTGCGTCCCGTTGTGTCCACAGATGTGTACCAGGTTGTGTAAGGCTGTATCCCAGCTTTATCGACGCTGTGTCCTGCTGGGTCCCGCTGGGTCCTCGCTGGGTCCACCGCTGTGTCCCGCTGTTTCCACCGCTGTGTCCCGCTGTGTCCCCCACTCTCTCCCCCTGTGTCCACCACTGTGTCCCGCTGTTTCCCCCGCTGTGTCCCGCTGTGTCCCCCGCTGTCTCCCGCTCTGTCCCCCGCTGTGTCTCACGCTTTGTCCCCACTGTGTCCCACTGTGTTCCGCTGTGTCCCGCTGTGCCCCCACTGTGTCCCGTTGTGTCCACAGCTGTGTACCACGCTGTGTAACGCTGTGTCCCCGCAGTATCGACGCTGTGTCCTGCTGGGTCCCGCTGTGTCCTCGCTGTGTTCACGGCTGTGTCCTGCAGTGTCCCCCGCTGTGTCCCCCGCTGTGTCCCCCGCTGTGTCCTCGCTGTGTTCCCCGGTGTGTCCCGCTGTGTCCTCGCTGGGTCCCCCGCTGTGTCTTGCTGTGTCCCGCTGTGTCCCGCTCTGTCCCTGCTGTGTCCCGCTGTGTCCTGCTGTGTCTTCGATGTGTCCCCCGCTGTCTCCCGCTCTGTCCCCTGCTTCGTCTCACGATTTGTCCTCGCTGTGTCCCACTGTGTCCCCCTGTGTCCCGCTGTGCCCCCACTGTGTCCCCTTATGTCCACATATGTGTACCACGCTGTGTAACGCTGTATCCCTGCTGTATCGACGCTGTGTCCAGCTGTGTCCTCGCTGTGTTCCCCGCTCTGTCGCGCTGTGTCCCGCTCTGTCCCTGCTGTGTCCCGCTGTGTACTGCTGTGTCCTCCCTGTGTACCTCGCTGTCTCCCGCTCTGTCCCCTGCTGTGTCTCACGATTTGTCCTCGCTGTGTCCCACTGTGTCCCGCTCTGTCCCGCTGTGCCCCCACTGTGTCCCCTTGTGTCCACAGATTTGTACCACACTGTGTAACGCTGTATCCCCGCTGTATCGACGCTGGGTCCCGCTGGGTCCCGCTGTGTCCTCGCCGTGTTCCCTGCTGTGTCCCGCTGTGTCCTGCTGTGTCCTCGATGTGTCCCCCGCTGTCTCCCGCACTGTCCCCCGCTTCGTCTCACGATTTGTCCTCGCTGTGTCCCACTGTGTCCCGCTGTGTCCTGCTGTGCCCCCACTGTGTCCCGTTATGTCCACATATGTGTACCACGCTGTGTAACGCTGTATCCCCGCTGTATCGACGCTGTGTCCCGCTGTGTCCTCGCTGTGTTCCCCGCTGTGTCCTGCTGTGTCCCGCTCTGTCCCTGCTGTGTGCCGCTGTGCCCTGCTGTGTCCTCCCTGTGTCCCCGCTGTCTCCCGCTCTGTCCCCCGCTGTATCTCACAATTTGTCTTCGTTTTGTCCCACTGTGTCCCGCTGTGTCCCGCTGTGCCCCCACTGTGTCCCCTTGTGTCCACAGATGTGTACCACACTGTGTAACGCTGTATCCCCGCTGTATCGACGCTGTGTCCCGCTGGGTCCCGCTGTGTCCTCGCTGTGTTCCCTGCTGTGTCCCGCTGTGTCCCCCGGTGTGTCCCCGGCTGTTTTCCTGTCTGTGTCCCCCGCTGTGTCCTGCTGTGTCCTCGCTGGGCCCCCCGCTGTTTCCCGCTGGGTACCCCGCTGTGTCCCGCTGTGTCCCCTGCTGTGTACCCTGCTTTGTCCCGCTGTGTTCCCCGCTGTGTCCCGCTGTGTCCCCCGCTGTGTCCCGCTGTGTCCTCGCTGTGTCCCCCGCTGTGTCCCGCTGTGTCCACCGCTGTGTCCTGATGTGTCCCGCTTTGTCCCGCTGTGTCCCTGATGTGACCCTCAGTGTCCCGGAGTGTCCCCGCTGTGTCCCCGCTGTGTCTGGCTGTGTATACCCCGCTTTGTCCAGCTTTGTCCCCGCTGGGTCCCGCTGTGTCCTCGCTGTGGTCCCTGTTGTGTCCCGCTCTGTCCCCCGCTGTGTCCCCCGCTGTGTCCTGCTGTGTCCCATGCTGTGTCCCGTTTTGTCCCGCTGTGTCCCTCGCTGTGTCCCTGCTGTGTCCCCGCTGTGTCCCGCTGTGTCCCACTGTGTCCTGTTGTGTCCCACTGTGACCCTGCTGAGTCCCCCTATGTCCCGCTGTGTCCCGCTGTGTCGTCGCTCTGTCCCCCGCTGTGTCCCCCGCTGTGTCCCGCTGTGTCCCGCTTTGTCCTGCTGTATCCCGCTGTGTCCCCGCTGTGCGCCCGCTCTGTCCCGCTGAGTACCCCGCTGCGTCCAACTGTGTCCCCGCTGTGTCCCGCTGTGTCCCCTCTTTCTCCCCTGCTGTTCCCCGCTGTGTCCCCCGCTGTGTCCTGCTGTGTCCCGCTGTGTCCCTGGGTGTGTTCTCCTGTGTCCATGCAGTGTCCCCGCTGTGTCTCGCTGTGTCACACTGTGTCCCGTGGTGTCCGGCTTTGTCACCCGCTGTGTCCCCCGCTGAGTCCGGCTGTTTCCCCGCTGTGTCCCAATGTGTCCTCGCTGTGTCCCCCGCTGTGTCCCGCAGTGTCTCCCCTGTGTCCCCCGCTG
>NW_012307449.1:0-2638 GCF_000151885.1 Dipodomys ordii | reverse complement strand
CCAGCTGTGTCCCCGCTGTGTTCCAATGTGTCCTCGCTTTGTCCCCCGCTGTGTCCCTCTGTGTCTCCCCTGTGTCCCCCGTTGTGTCCCGCTGTGTCCCGCTGTGTCCCCCGCTGTGTCCCGCTGTGTCCTCACTGTGTCCCGCTATGTCTCCCCCTTTTCCCCCGCTGTGTCCTGTGGTGTCCCGCTTTCTCCCCCGCTGTGTCCCCCGGTGAGTCTCCGCTGTGTCCCCGCTGTGTCCCGCTGTGTCCTCCCTGTGTCCCCCGCTGTGTTACGCTGTGTCCTCGCTGGGTCCCCCATTGTGTCCTGCTGTGTCCTCGCTGTGTCCCCCGCTGTGTCCTGCTGTGTCCGGCTGTGTCCTCACTGTGTCCCACGCTGTGTTCCGCTTTATCCTCGCTGTGTCCCCCGATGTGTCCCGTTGTGTCCCCAGCTGTGTACCCCTCTGTGTCCCGCTATGTACCCACTGTATCGACGCTGTGTCCAGCTGTGTCCCGCTGTGCCCTCGCTGTGTCCACAGCTGTGTCCAGCTTTGTCCCCGCTGTGTCTCGCTGTGTCCCACGCTCTGTCTCCCACTTTGCCCCGCTGTGTCCCCCGGTGTGTCCCGCTGTGTCCCCCGCTGTGTCCCACTGTGTCCCCGCAGGGTCACCTCTGTTTCCCGCTGCGTCCCGCTGTGTTCCGTGGTTTCCCGCATTGTCCCCCGCTGTGTCCCCCACTGAGTCCCCGCTGTGTCAGCGCTGTGTCCCGCTGTGTCCCACTGTGTCCTAGCTGGGTCCCCCGCTGTGTCCCGCTGTGTCCCCCACTGTGTCCCGCTGTGTCCCGCTGTGTCCCGCTGTGTCCCCACTGTGTCCCGTTTTGTCCACAGCTGTGTAACACGCTGTGTAACGCTGTGTCCACGCTGTATCGACGCTGTGTCCCGCTTGGTCCCGCTTGGTCCTCGCTGTTTTCCCCGCTGTGTCCCGCTGTGTCCCCCGCTGTGTCCTCGCTGTGTCCCCCGCTGTGTCCCGCTGTGTCTCTCCTGTGTCCCCCGCTGTGTCCCGCTGTGGCCCGCTGTGTCCCCCGCTGTGTCCCGCTGTGTCCTCGCTGTGTCCCATGCTGTGTTCTGCTGTGTCCTCGCTGTGTCCCCCGATGTGTCCCGTTGTGTCCCCAGATGTGTACCCCGCTGTGTCCCGCTGTGTACCCTCTGTATCGACGCTGTGTCCCGCTGGGTCCCGCTATGTCCTCGCTGTGTCCACAGCTGTGTCCCGTTCTGTTCCTGCTGTGACCCGCTGTGTCCTCGCTGTGTCCCCCGCTGCCTCCCGCTCTGTCCCCCGCTGTGTCTCACGCTTTGTCCCCGCTCTGTCCCAATGTGTCCCGCTGTGTCTCGCTGTGCCCCCACTGTGTCCCGCTGTGTCCCCCTCTGTGTCCCGCTGTGTCCCCCGCTGTGTCCCGCTGTGTCCCCCACTGTGTACCCTCTGTGTCCACCGCTGTGCCCCCGCAGTGTCCCCGCTGTGTCCGGCTGTGTCCCCCGGTGTGTCCCTCGCTGTGTCCCGCTGTGTCCCGCTTTTTCCCCAGGGTCCCCCGCTGTGTCCCGCTGTGTCTCCGATGTTTCCCTGCTGTGTCCCGATGTGTACCCGCTGTGTCCCCCGCTGTGTCCTCGCTTAGTACCTCGCTGTGTCCAGCTGTGTCCCCGCTGTGTCCCGCTGGGGCGGCTGTGTTATTGCTGTGTATCACGTTGTGTCCAGCTGTGTCCCCGCTGTGTCCCCCGCTGTGACACCCTGTTTCCCGATGTGTCCCCCGCTGTGTCCCGCTGTGTCCTGCTGTGTCCCGCTGTGTCCCAATGTGTCCTGCTGTGTCCTCGCTGTGTCCCCCCAGTGTCCCGCTGTGTACCCCATTGTGTCCACGTTGTGACCCCCGCTGTGTCGTGCTGTGTCCCCCTCTGTGTCCCTCTGTGTCCACCGCTGTGTACCCGCTGTGTCCCACTGTGTACCCCGCTGTGTCCCGTTGTGTCCCATTGTATCCCAGCTGTGTCCCGCTGTGTCCTCGCTCTGTTCCCCGCTGTGTCCTGCTGTGTCCCCGTTGACACCCACTGTGTCCCGCTGTGTCACGCTGTGTTCCCCGCTGTGTCCCACTGTTTCCTCCACTATGTCCCGCGCTGTTTCCCTCTGTGTCCCCCGCTATGTCCCGCTGTGTCCTGCTGTGTCCGCTGTGTCCCTCTGTGTCCCCTTGTGTCCTCGCTGTGCTCCCCCTTGTGTCCCGCTGCGCCCCCCGCTGTGTCCCCCCTGTGTCCCGCTGTGTCCCTGCTGTGTCACGCTGTGTCCCTCTGTGTCCCCCGCTGTGTCCCTGCTGTGTCCCTGCTGGGTTCCCGCTGTGTCACGCTGTGTCCCACTGTGTCCTCGCTGTGTCCCACGCCGTGTTCCACTGTGTCCTCGCTGTGTCCCCTGCTGTGTCCCGTTGTGTCCCCAGATGTGTACCCCGGGGTGTCCTGCTGTGTCCCCACTGTATCGACGCTGTGTCCCGCTGTGTCCCGTTGTGTCCTCGATGTGTCCCCCGCTGAGTCCCGCTGTGTCCCCTGCTGTGTCCCGCTGTGCCTACTGCTGTGTCCCTGATGTGTCCCGATGTGTCCCGCTGGGTCCCGCTGTGTCCTCGCTGTGTTCTCTGC
>NW_012307448.1:0-2638 GCF_000151885.1 Dipodomys ordii | reverse complement strand
CCCACTGAGTCTCCTGTTTTGTCCCCGCTGTGTCCCGCTGTGTCCCGCTGTGTCCCGCTGTGTCCCCCACTGTGTCCCGTTGTGTCATAAGCTGTGTACCCCGCTGTGTCCCGCTGTGCTCCCGCTGTATCGACACTTTGTCCCGCTGGGTCCTGCTGTGTCCTCTCTGTGTTCCCCACTGTGTTACGCTGTGTCCCCCGCTGTGTCCCGCAGTATCCCCCGCTGAGTCCCCCTGTGTCACCGCCGTGTCCCTCTGTGTCCCCGCTCTATCGACGCTGTGTCCCGCTGGGTCCCGCTGTGTCCTCTCTTTGTTCTCCGCTGTATCTCGCTGTGTCCCCCGCTGTGTCTCTCGCTGTGTCCCTCTGTGTCCCCGGCTGTGTCCGGCTGTGTCTTGCTGTGTTCCCTGCTGTGTCCTTGCTGTGTCCCCGCTGTGTCCCGATGTGACCCGCAGTGTCCCCAGCTTAGTCCCGCTGTGTCACCGCTGTGTCCCGCTGTGTCCTCGCTGTGTCCCCCACTGTGTCATGCTTTGTCCCTTCTGTGTCCCCCGCTGTGTCCCGCTTTGTCCCCGCTGTGTCCTGCTGTGTCCCCCGCTGTGTCCCGCTGGGTCCCGCTGTGTCCCCCGCTGTGTCCCGCTGTGTCCCTGCAGGTTCACCGCTGTTTCACGCTGTGTCCTGCTGTGTCTCGCTGTGTCCCGCTGTGTCCTCACTTTGTCCCATGCTGTGTTCCGCTGTGTCCTCCCAGTGTCCCCCGCTGTGTCCCGCTGTGTCCCCCGCTGTGCCCCGCAGTGTCCCGCTGTGTCCCGCTGTGTCCTTGCTGTGTCCCACTGTGTCCCCGCTGTTTCCCCGCTGGGTCCTGCTGGGTCCCGCTGTGTCCCTCTGGGTCCCCAGCTGTGTACCCCGCTGTGTCCCGCTGTGTCCCCGCTGTATCGACGCTGTGTCCCGCTTGGTCCCTCTGTGTCCTTGCAGTGTTCCCTGCTGTGTCCCGCTGTTTACCCCTCTGTGTCCCCCGCTGTGTCCCGCTGTGTCCCGCTGTGTCCCGCTGTGTACTGCTGTGTCCCCCGCTGAGTCCAGCTGTGTCCCCACTGTGTCCCAATGTGTCCGCGCTGTGTCCCCTGCTGTGTCCCGCTGTGTCCCCCCTGTTTCCCCCGCTGTGTCCCGCTGTGTTTCCTGCTGTGTCCTCTGCTCTGTCCCACTGTGTCCCCCTCTGTGTCCTGCTGTGTCCCGCTGTGTCCCCCCTGTGTCCCCTGCTGTGTCCCGCTGTGTCCACTCTCTGTTCCCCGTGTGTCCCGCTGTGTACCCCGCTGTGACCCGCTGTGTCGCGCTGTGTCCCGCTCTTTCTCCGCTGTGTCCCCGCTGTGTGCCCAGTGTGTCCCGCTGTGTACCCCGCTGTGTCTAGCTGTGTCACTGCTGTGTCCCGCTGTGTACTGCTGTGTCCCCCGCTGAGTCCCGCTGTGTTCCCGCTGTGTCCCGCTGTGTCCTGCTGTGTCCCCCGCTGTGTCCCGCTGTGTCTACTGCTGTGTCCCTGCTGTATCCCAGCTGTGTCCCACTGTGTCCCACCTGTGTCCCACACTGTGTCCGGCTGTGTCCCGCTGTGTCCCCTGCTGTGTCCCCCACTGTGTCCTGCTGTGTCCCCCGCTGTATCCCGCTGTGTCCAGCTGTGTCCCACTGTGTCTCGGTTTGTCCTCACTTTGTCCCACGCTGTGTTCCGCTGTGTCCTCGCTGTGTCCCCCGATGTGTCCCTTTGTATCACCAGCTGTATAACCCGCTGTGTCCCGCTGTGTCCCCGTTGTGTCCTCGCTGTGTTCCGGGTTGTGTCCCGTTGTGTACCCCTCTGTGTCCCCCTCTATGTCCCACTGTGTTCCCCACTGTGTCCTGCTGTGTCCCCCGCTGTGTCCCGCTGTGTCTACTGCTGTGTCCCTGCTGTGTCCTGCTGTGTCCCACTGTGTCCCGCTGTTCCTTGCTGTGTCCCACGCTGTGTTCTGCTGTGTCCTCGCTGTGTCCCCCGATGTGTCCCTTTGTGTCCCCAGCTGTGTACCCCGCTGTGTCCCGCTGTGTCCCCGCTGTATCTACGCTGTGCCGTGCTGGGTCCCACTGTGTTCTCGCTGTGTTCCCTGCTGTGTCCCACTGTGTACCCCTCTGTGTCCCCCTCTGTGTCCCGCTGTGTCCCCCGCTGTGTCCCGCTGTGTCTCGCTGTGTCCACTGCTGTGTCCCTGCTGTGTCCCGCTGTGTCCCGCTGTGTCCTCGCTTTGTCCCACGCTGTGTTCCGCTGTGTCCTCGCTGTGTCCTCAGTGTATTCCCCGCTGTGTCCCACTATGTACCCCTCTATGTCCCGCTGTGTCCCCCGCTGTGTCCCGCTGTGTCCCACTGTGTACTGCTGTGTCCCCCGCTGAGTCCCGCTGTGTTCACGCTGTGACCCGCTGTGTCCCGCTGTGTCCCCCGCTGTGTCCCGCTGTGTCTACTGCTGTGTCCCCGCTGTGTCCCGCTGTGTCCCGCTGTGTCCTCGCTGTGTCCCACGCTGTGTTCCGCTGTGTCCTCGCTTGTGTCCCCCGATGTGTCCCTTTGTGTCCCCAGCTGTGTAACCCGCTGTGTCCCACTGTGTCCCCCGCTATGTCCTTCGCTGTTATCCCCGCTGTGTCCCC
>NW_012307447.1:0-2638 GCF_000151885.1 Dipodomys ordii | reverse complement strand
GGGACACAGTGGGGACACAGCGGGACACAGTGGGACAAAGCAAGGACAAATCGTGAGACACAGCGAGGGACAGAGCGGAAGACAGCGGGGGACACAGCGACGACACAGCAGGGCACAGCGGGACACAGCATGGACAGAGCGGGACACAGTGGGACACAGCGGGGAACACAGCGGGACACAGCGGGGGACGCAGCGAGGACACAGCGAGACAAAGCGGGACAAAGCAGGGGACACAGCGGTGAAACAGCTGGACACAACGGAGTACATAGCGGGACACAGCACGCACACAGGGGGACACAGCGGGACACAGCGGGACACAGCAGGGACAGAGCGGGACACAGCGGGACACAGTGGGACACAGCGGGGGACCCAGCGGGACCCAGCGGGGGACCCAGTGAGGACACAGCGGGACACAGCTGGGGACACAGCGAGGACACAGCGGGGGACACAGCGGGGGACACAGCGGGACACAGCGAGGAACAGCGTAGATACAGCGGGGACACAGCGTTACACAGCGTGGTACACAGCTGTGGATACAACGGGACACAGTGTGGGCACAGCGGGACACAGCGGGTCACAGTGGGACACAGCGGGGACAAAGCGTGAGACACAGCGGGGGACAGAGTGGGAGACAGCGGGGGACACAGCGGGGACACAGCGGGGACTCAGCGGGGTCACAGCGGGATACAGCGGGACACAGACTGACACAGCGGGACACAGCAGAGGACACAGCGGGACACAGCAGAGGACAGAGCGACGACACAGCAGGACACAGCGGGGACACAGCGGGACTCAGCAGGGTTACAGCAGGACACAACGGGACACAGCAGGACACAGTGTGACACAGCGGGGACACAGCAGGGACACAGCAGGGACACAGCGGGAGACACAGCGGGACAAAGCGGGACACAGCGGGGGACACAGTAGGACAGAGCAGGGGACACAGTGGGGGACAGAGAGGGACAACACGAATAACAGAGCAAGGACAGAGAGGGACCCAGCGGGACACAGCCTCGATACAGCGGGATTCACAGCGTTACACAGCAGGTTACACAGCTGGGGACACAAAGGGACACAGTGGTGGACACAGCGGGACACAGCGGGACAGAGTGGGACACAGATGGGATAAAGCGTGAGACACAGCGGGGGACAGAGCGGGAGACAGCGGGGGACACAGTGAGGACACAGCTGGACACAGCGGGGACACAGCGGAGACACAGCGGGGACTCTGCTGGGGACACAGCGGGGGACAAAGCGGGACACCACGGAACACAGCGGGACACAGTGCGAAACAGCGGTGACCCTGCGGGGACACAGCGGGACACAGCGGGGGACACAGCGGGAAACAGCGGGACAGAGTGGTGGACACAGCGGGACACAGCGGGGGACACAGTGAGGACACAGTGGGACACAGCGTGGAACAATGTGGGAGAAAGCGGGGCACACAGCGAGGACACAGCAGGACACCGAGGGGACTCAGCGGGGGACACAGCTGGGGACCAAGCAGGACACCATGGGACACAGTGTGACACAGCGGGACACAGCGGGGACACTGCGGGGACACAGCGGGACAAAGCGGGGGACACAGCCTGACACAACGGAATACACAGCGGGACACAGCGGGCACAAAGTGGGGACACAGCGTGACACAGCAGGACACAGCAGGGACAGAGCGGGAAACAGCGGGACACAGAGGGGCCTCAGCGGGGACACAGCAGGGGACACAGCGAGGACACAGCGGGACACAGCGGGAGACACAGCGAGGACACAGCGGGACACAGCGGGGGAAAAAGCGGCACACAGCGGGGACACAGCAGTGGACACAGTGGGAGACAGCGGGGGACACACCGGGACACAGCGGGGGACACAGCGGGGGCAACAGCGGGACACAGTGGGACACAACTGGGGACACAGCGGTACACAGCGGTGGACACAGCGGGACACAGCGGTGGACACAGCGAGGTCCCAGCGGGACCCAGGGGGACACAGCGTCGATACAGCGGGGACAGAGTGGGCCACAGCGGGGTACACAGCTGGGGACACAACGGGGCACATCGGGGGACACAGCAAGTACTCAGCAGAACACAGCGTGGGACACAGTGAGGACACAGGGGGACACAGCGGGACACAGCGGGACACAGCAGGAACACAGCAGTAGACACAGCGGGACACAGCAGGGGACACAGCGGGACACAGCGGGGGACACAGGGAGGACAGAGCGCGACACAGCGGGGACACAGCGGGGACTCAGCGGGGGACACAGCAGGGGACAAAGCGGGACACAGCGGGACACAGCGGGACACAGCTTGGGACACAGCGGGGACATAGCGGGACACAGCGGTGGACACAGCGAGGACACAGTTGGACACAGCGTGGGACAAAGTGGGAGACAGCGGGGCACACAGCGAGGACACAGCAGGACACCGAGGGGACTCAGCGGGGGACACAGCTGGGGACAAAGCAGGACACCATGGGACACAGTGTGACACAGCGGGACACAGCGGGGACACTGCGGGGACACAGCGGGACAAAGCGGGGGACACAGCCTGACACAACGAAGTACACAGCGGGACACAGCGGGCACAAAGCGGGGACACAGCGGGACACAGCGGGACACAGCGGGGGACCCAGCGAGTGA
>NW_012307446.1:0-2638 GCF_000151885.1 Dipodomys ordii | reverse complement strand
CAGCAGGGGACACAGCGGGACACAGCCGGGGACACAGTAGGTGACACAGCGGGGTACACAGCAAGGACAAAGCGGGACACAGCGGGGGACACAGCGAGGACACAGCGGGACACAGCGGTGACACAGCGGGACACAGCTGGGGACACTGCGGGACACAGCGGGACACAGCGGGGACACAGCAAGGACACAGCGGGGGACACAGCGGGACACAGCGGGAAACAAAGAGAGGACACAGCGGGACCCAGCGGGACACAGCGTCGATAGAGCGGGGACACAGCGTGACACAGCGGTGACACAACGGGACTCAGCGGGGGACACTGCGGGACCCAGCGGGAACCAGCGGGGACACTGCAAGGACACAGCGGGGGACACAGCGGGACACAGCGGGACACAGCGGGGGACACAGCGAATGACACAGCGGGGGACACAGCGGGACACAGTGGGGAACACAGAGAGAGACACAGCAGGACCCAGCGAGACACAGCGTCGATACAGCAGGGACACAGCGGGGTACACAGCTGTTGACACAACGGGACACAGTGGGGGACACAGCGGGACACAGCGGGACACAGCGGGGCACAGCGGGGACAAAACGGGAGACACAGTGGGGAACAGAGCAGGACACAGCGTGGGACACAGAAAGGACACAGTGGGGACACAGCGAGACTCAGCCGGGGACACAGCGGGGGACAAAGCGGGACACCACGGGACACAGCGGGACACAGCGGGACACAGCGGGGTCACTGCGGGACACAGTGGGGGACAAAGCGGGACACAGCGGGACACAGCAGGACCGCAGCGGGACACAGGGGGACACAGCAGGACACGGCGGGGGACACAGCGGGACACAGCGGGACACAGCAGGCACACAGCGGGGACACAGCGGACACAGCAGGACACAGCGGGGGACACAGCGGGCCACAGTGGGGGACCCAGTGAGGACACAGCGGGACACAGCAGGGGACACAGCTAGGACACAGTGGGGGACACAGCAGGGGTCAAAGCGGGACACAGCGGGGAACACAGCGAGGACACAGCGGGACACAGCGGGGGACACAGTGAGGACACAGCGGGGGATACAGCGGGTCACAGCGGGGAACACAGCGAGGACACAACGGCACCCAGCAGGACACAGCGTCGATACAGCGGAGACACAGGGTTACACAGCGTGGTACCCAGCTGTGGACACAACGGGACAGAGTAGGGGCACAGTGAGACACAGCGGGACACAGCGAGGACACAGCGGGACACATTGGTGACACAGCGGGGAAAACAGCAGGACAAAGCAGCGGACACAGCGGGGGACACAGCGCGACATAGCAAGACATAGCATGGACACAGCAGTAGACACATCGGGACATAGCGGGGGACACAGCTGGGGACACAACGGGACACAGAGGAGGACACTACAGGACCCACCGGGACCCAGCGGGGGACACAGCGAGGACACAGCAGGACACAGCGGGGGACACAGCGAGGACACAGCGGGGGACACAGCGGGACACAGCGGGGAACACAGCGAGGACACAGCGGGACACAGCGGGACACAGCGTCGATACAGCGGGCACACAGCGTTACACAGCATGGTACTCAGCTGTGGACACAATGGGACACAGTGGGGGCACAGCCGGACCCAGTGGGACACAGTGGGACACAGCGGGGACAAAGCATGAGACACAGCGAGGGACAGAGTGGGAGAGAGCGGGGAACACAGCGAGGACACAGCGGGACACAGAGGGACACAGCGTCGATACAGCGGGGACACAGCGTTACACAGCGTAGTACACATCTGTTTACACAACGGGATACAGTGGGGGCACAGGCGGACACAGCGGGACACAGCGGGGGACACAGCGGGGGACAGCGGAGACAGAGATGGGCCACAGCGGGACACAGCGGTGACACAGCTGGACACAGCGGGTTACACAGCGGGACACAGCGGGCACACCAGCGACACAGCGGGACACAGCGGGACACAGAGGAGACACAGTGGGACACAGCGGGACAAAGCGGGGGACACAGCGGGACACAGCTGGGGACACAGCGAGGACACAGTGGGACACAGCGGGGGACACAGTGAGGACACAGCGGGACACAGCCGGGGAAAATGTGGGACATAGCGGGGACACAGCAGTGGACACAGCGGGACACAGCGGGGGACACAGCCGGACACAGCGGGGGAAACAGTGGGGGACACAGAGAGACACAATGGGACACAGCGGGGGACACATGGGGGACACAGCGGGACACAGCGGGGACACAGCGGGACTCAGCGGCGGACACAGCAGTATACAGCAGGACACAGCGGGGACACAGCAGGGACACAGCGGGGGACACAGCGGGACACAGCGGGACACAACGGGGAACACAGCGGGACACAGAGGGTGACACAGAGGGGTACACAGCGGGACACAGCTGGGAACACAGCGAGGACACAGCGGGACAAAGTGGGACACAGCGTCGATACAGCGGGAACACAGCAGGACAGAGCGGGGACACAACTGGGGACACAATGGGACACATCGCGGGACCAAGCGAGGACCCAGCGGAACACAGCGTGGGACACAGCGAGGACACAGCGGGACACAGCGGGACACAGCGGGGACACAGCAGAAGACACAGCCTGAACCGTGGGGGA
>NW_012307445.1:0-2638 GCF_000151885.1 Dipodomys ordii | reverse complement strand
AATAATAGAGCAAGGACACAGCGTGACCCAGCGGGACACAGCCTCGTATACAGCGGGATTCACAGCATTACACAGCGCGTTACACAGCTGGGGACCCAAAGGGACACAGTGGTGGACACAGCGGGACACAGCGGGACAGAGTGGGACACAGACGGGATAAAGCGTGAGACACAGCGGGGGACAGAGCAGGAGACAGCGGAGGACACAGCGAGGACACAGCGGGACACAGCGGGGACACAGCGGGAACTCAGCTGGGGACACAGCGGGGGACAAAGCGGGACACCACGGAACACAGCGGGACACAGCGCGAAACAGCGGTGACCCTTCGGGGACACAGCGGGACACAGCGGGGGACACAGCGGGACACAGCGGGTGACACAGCAGAACACAGTGGGGGACACAGCGAGGACACAGTGGGACAAAGCAAGACACAGCATCGAAACAGCGGGGACACAGCGGTACACAGCGGGGTACACAGCTGGGGACACAACGGGACACAGCGGGGGACACAGCGAGGACACAGTGGGACACAGCAGGACACAGCGGGGACACTGCGGGAACATAGCGGGACACAGCGGGGTACACAGCGGGACACAGCGGGACACAGCTTGGGACACAGCGGGGATACAGCGGGACACAGCGGGGGACACAGCTAGGACACCGCGGGACACAGCGGGACACAGTGGGGACACAAAGGGGACTTAGTGGGGGGATATCAGCGGGGGGAAAAGCGGAACACCATGGGACACAGTGTGACACAGCTGACACAGAGGGAACACTGCGTCGACACAGCGGGACAAAGCGGGGGACACAGCGGGACACAGCGGGGGACACAGCGGGGGGCAGTGGGGTCACAGCAGTGGACACAGCGGGACACAGCGGGGGACAAAGCGGGACACAGCGGGGGACACAGGGGTCACAGAGGGGACACAGCGGGGGACACAGCCGGTCACAGTGGAGACACAGCGGGGACACAGCGGGACCCAGCAGGACACAGCGGGGGACACAGCGGGACACAGCGGGACACAGCGGGGGACACTGCAGGGACACAGTGGGACACAGGAGGACACAGCGTGGGACAAAGCAGGAGACAGCGGAGGACACAGCGTGGACACCGCTGGACACAGCGGGGACACAGAGGGGCTCAGCAGGGGACATAGAGGGAAAAAAGCGGGACACCACGGGTCACAGTAGGACACAGCGGGACACAGCGGGGACACTGCGGGACACAGCCAGGGGACACAGCGGTGGACAGCGGGGGACAGAGAAGGGACACAGCGGGACACAGAGGGGACACAGCTGGACAGAGAAGGGTACACAGCGGGACACAGCGGACACACAGCGGGGACAGAGCTGGACACAGAGGGACACAGAAGGGACAGAGCGTGACACAGCTGGACACTGAGGGAGACAGAGCGAGGACACAGCCGGACACAGCGAAACACAGCGTGACACAGTGGGGACACAGCAGGGTACACAACGGGACACAGCAGGGGACACAGCGGGACACAGCGGGACACAGCGGGGACAAAGCGGGACACAGCGGGGGACACAGCGAGGACACAGCGGGACACAGCGGTGACAAAGCGGGACACAGCGGGGGACACAGCGAGGACACAGCGGGACACAGCGGTGACAAAGCAGGGCACAGCGGGGGACACAGTGGGACACAGCGGGACACAGCGTCGATAGAGGGGGGACAGAGCGGGTACACAGCGGTGACACAGCGGGACTCAATGGGGGACACTGCGGGACCCAGCGGGACCCAGCGGGGACACAGCAAGGACACAGCGGGGGACACAGCGGGACACAGCGGGGGACACAGCGAGGGACACAGTGGGCACACAGCAAGACACAGCGGGACACAGCGGGACACTGCGGGGCACAGCGGGGGACACAGCGGGACACAGCGGGTGACACAGGGAGGACACAGCGGAACACAGCATGGGACAAAGCGAGGACACAGCGGGAAACAGCGAGACACAGCGGGACACAGCGGGGACCCAGCAGTGGACACAGCGGGACACAGCGGGGGACAAAGCGGGACACCACGGAACACAGCAGGACACAGCGTGAAACAGCGTTGAACCTGCGGGGACCCAGCGGGACACAGCGGGGGACACAGCGGGACACAAGGGGACACAGCGGGGGACACAGCTGGACACAGCAGGGACACATCAGGGACACAGCGGGACCCAGCAGGACACAGCGGGGGACACAGCAGGACACAGTGGGACACAGCGGGGGACACATTAGGGACACAGTGGGACACAGTAGGACACAGCGTGGGACAAAGCGGGAGACAGCAGAGGACACAGCGAGGACACAGCTGGACACAGCGGTGACACAGAGGGGACTCAGCAGGGGACATAGAGGGGAAAAAGCGGGACACCACGGGACACATTAGGACACAGCGGGACACAGCTGGGACACTGCGGGACACAGCCGGGGGACACAGCGGTGGACAGCGGGGGACAGAGAAGGGACACAGCGGGACACAGAGGGTACACAGCTGGACACAGAAGGGTACACAGCGGGGCACAGCGGACACACAACAGGGACAGAGCTGGACACAGAGGGACACAGAGGGGTCAGAGCGGGACACAGCGGGACACAGCAGGACACAGCAGGGACTTGA
>NW_012307444.1:0-1341 GCF_000151885.1 Dipodomys ordii | reverse complement strand
TCAGACTGACTGAGTGAGTGACTGACCCGACCCGTGTTTTGCCCCTCCCGCCGCCCCATCCACCTTGTCGACGGCGAACGCGCGCCATCTAGCGGTGGTTTTGTGAATTGCAGTTTTCTCTCATGAAATGCATGGGGGAAAAAAAAGAACAAACAAACCACGCACTGACTGACTGAGAAAACCGGCCCAGGCTGGCTGGCCCCGAGAGAGACTGCCTTCTTTTCAGAGAAGGGGTGGGGTGGGGATGATGATGTGCCTCGTTGGAGTATGGGGCCCATGCATAGGCAGGCAGGCAGGCAGGCAGGCTCGGAGTGGGACCGTTGTGTGTTGGAGCGCCAGTACAGTAGCTCAAGCCCCAGGATTGACTGGCAAGTCGAGAGGAAAAGGAGGGAGGGAGTGTGGGCGGGCGGGCGGGCGGGAGAGAGAATTCAAACGAGAGAGAGAGAGAGAGAGAGAAAGACAGACAGACAGACAGACAGACAGACAGACAGAGACAAAGAGAGACACAGAGAGAGACATAGAGAAACAGAAACAGAGAGACAAGAGACAGAGACGTGGTGAATTGGTCCGGCTGGACTACATACATGCTCTGTCGCGTCCGATCTTTGAGTTTCCTCAAAGATGCACGCACGCACACACAGATACACGGAGATGCCCTCTGCCCCCTCTTCTCTCCTCTCCAATTCCCCCGCCCCCTCCCCCCTCCCCCCCCCGTCAGGCACCAGAATTGAGATCCCTCCCCTTCGCCTATTGCGTCGCCAATTACAAACAAAAGGCAGCGTGAGATTCAAGCAAATTTGTTTTATTTTGTTCCGAGGTTAGGGTTGTGGATTTTGGTGCGGGGTGGGGGAGTCGGAGGTCGTGGTCATGGTCGAGTAATCGCCTGCGTGGGGGGGTGAGGATGGACGGTTACACCACCTGCATGGATGGCTCGCGTTCCCCTCTGGCTGTCTGGTTGCCGCTGAGTGCTTCAGATATCACCATCCGGTCAGGAAGCAGGGGCTGCAAGATAAAGAGATATTAAAGACATAATTAGGAGCAGGACTCCAGGGAAGCCCGAAGGCGGGGGGGGGGGCTGCTTGAACTTCTGCAACGGCGTTCCATGACCCATCAGCCCCACTCCGAGCCTGCCGACCTGAAAGCTGGGTCATCTATGGTCACCATGCTCCATCGACGTTCAACAGATCCTCACTCCAACTCTTCTTTGAGGAGAAGGAGGGCATGAGCGGGGCCCGTCATCCTGGGCCGGTGCTGTCAGTCTTTCCGTGTCTGAATTGCTGTGTATATAATTTCCCCTATGCGTTTGCGGAGAAAGTATGGCTGGTATCAAACCCACCCCAC
>NW_012307443.1:0-1297 GCF_000151885.1 Dipodomys ordii | reverse complement strand
GCTTCACGTCCATGTTTGGGATTTTCGCCGTATGTCCTTTGTCATATTAGGGTCGGACGTCGTCCCGGTAGATAGCATGACCAGATCACCCCTCCCCCTCCGCAACACGTCGGCTGGCGGTCGAAACCCCGCCCTCCCCCCTCCCCGTCGTCATGGCTACGACAGAGGTAAAGCAAATGATGATAATAATGAATCATAACAACCTATATGTATGTGTATGTCAGAACTCTCACTCCCCACTGCCGGGTAGGTGAGGACTGACTGACTGAGTGAGTGACTGACCCGACCCTTGTTTTGCCCCTCCCGCCGCCCCATCCACCTTGTCGACGGCGAACGCGCGCCATCTAGTGCTGGTTTTGTGAATTGCAGTTTTCTCTCATGAAATGCATGGGGGAAAAAAAAGAACAAACAAACCACGCACTGACTGACTGAGAAAACCGGCCCAGGCTGGCTGGCCCCGAGAGACTGCCTTCTTTTCAGAGAAGGGGTGGGGTGGGGATGATGATGTGCCTCGTTGGAGTATGGGGCCCATGCATAGGCAGGCAGGCAGGCAGGCAGGCTCGGAGTGGGACCGTTGTGTGTTGGAGCGCCAGTACAGTAGCTCAAGCCAAAGGATTGACTGGCAAGTCGAGAGGAAAAGGAGGGAGGGAGTGAGGGCGGGCGGGCGGGCGGGAGAGAGAATTCAAACGAGAGAGAGAGAGACAGACAGACAGACAGACAGACAGACAGACAGACAGACAGAGACAAAGAGAGACACAGAGAGAGAAATAGAGAAACAGAAACAGAGAGACAAGAGACAGAGACGTGGTGAATTGGTCCGGCTGGACTACATACATGCTCTGTCGCGTCCGATCTTTGAGTTTCCTCAAAGATGCACGCGCGCACACACACAGATACACTGAGATGCCCTCTGCCCCGTCTTCTCTCCTCTCCAATTCCCCCGCCCCCTCCCCCCTCCCGCCCCCGTCAGGCACCAGAAATGAGATCCCTCCCCTTCGCCTATTGCGTCAATTACAAACAAAAGGCAGCGTGAGATTCAAGCAAATTTGTTTTATTTTGTTCCGAGGGTAGGGTTTTGGATTTTGGTGCGGGGGGGGGGGTCGGAGGTCGTGGTCGTGGTCGAGTAATCGCCTGCGGGGATGGGGGTGTGAGGATGGACGGTTATGCCACCTGCATGGATGGCTCGCATTCCCCTCTGGCTGTCTGGTTGCCGCTGAGTGCTTCAGATATCACCATCCGGTCAGGAAGCAGGGGCTGGAAGATAAAGAGATATTAAAGAGATAATTAGGAGCAGGAT
>NW_012307442.1:0-1227 GCF_000151885.1 Dipodomys ordii | reverse complement strand
GACCGCTATGGCCCTGCTGCGCGACCACATCCGGGAAAGCGCCCAGGACAGGGCCTTCACCGCCAAGGTGCGGGGCTGGGCCTCACACAGACGGCTCCCCGGGCGAGCTGGGGCGGGTGCCCGGCCACGCGCGACCGCGCCCGCCACGCGCGACCCCGACCCGCGCCCCGCCACGCGCGACCGCGCCCTGCCACCCGCAGCCCGCCACCCGGAGTGCCTGGCCCCGGTGGGCCGGCCGCGTCCCAGCCTGGCAGCTGGCTCTTCGTCCGGGGAGCGGCGGAGGCTCCCGCAGGGCGGCGCCGGGGTCCTCCGGGGCCCGCGGAGCGCTCAAGCCGCCCGGTCGCCCCGCAGTTCGACCAGCGCGCCATCTCCAAGGTCTGCGCCAAGGACCCGGCCCTGTGGCTGGCGCACAGGAACGGCACGATGGAGGTGAGGAGCGGGCGGGCCCGGGCGGCCGCCCGGGGAACGGGGCTCCCCGGCCACCCCGCGCCCGCCCACCCCGGACCCCTCCCGGACCCAGGGGGCGCAGGACAAGCTGCGCAAGTGCATCTTCGACCGCGTGAACACGCACAACGAGCTGATCCACCTGGTGCGGCGGCGCGGGCAGAAGCTGGAGGGCCTGAAGCTGCAGCTGGATCAGCTGCGGAGCCAGTCGGAATCCACGCGGGAAGAGCAGCGGCAGCTGCAAGTGCGTGGGGCCGGCCCGGGGGTGGGGGTGGGGGCCGGGGCGGGGCCTGGCCGGGGCGGGGCCCCGGTGGGCGGGGCTCCAGTGAGCGGGCGGGGCTATGCAAGAGCTGTACTTGGTCCCATTGGAGGAGTAGAGCCCCGTCAGAGAAGCAAGATTAGGGAAGCCAGACTTCTTGGGAAGGAGTGCATCCTAGTCATAAATTGACTGGTTGAATTGAATCCTTTGTACAACTACTTAATCATTTAAACTGGTGTCTGTGGCTCAAGTCTATAATCCTAGCTACTCTAGAGGCTGAGATCTGAGAATCATGTTCATGATTCAAAGCCAGCCCAGGCAGGAAAATCCCTTAGACTTTTATCTCCAAATAATCATTTAAAAAAAGCTAGACTTGGAGCTGCAGCTCAAGTGAAAGAGCTCTAGCCTTGAGCAAAAAAAGCTCAGGGACAGTGTTCAAGCCTCAGGCCTGGCACCAAAAAAAAAAAATTAGCCCTCTTGGAAGAAAGCCCAGGTCCCCATGCCCTCTGGGCAGGATCTGAGCT
>NW_012307441.1:0-2639 GCF_000151885.1 Dipodomys ordii | reverse complement strand
TGTGTTCCCGCTGTGTCCCGCTGTGTCCCCTGCTGTGTCCCCCGCTGTGTCCTCGCTTTGTACCCTGCTGTGTCCCGCTGTGTCCCCCTGTGTACTGCTGTGTCTCCCGCTGTGTCCCGCTGTGTCCTGCTGTGTCCCGCTCTGTCCCTGCTGTGTCCCGCTGTGTCCCGCTGTGTCCTTGCTGTGTCCCCCGCTGTGTCCCATTGTGTCCCCAGCTGTGTACCCCGCTGTGTCCCGCTGTGTCCCCGCTGTATAGACGCTGTTCCCCGCTGTGTCCCGCTGTGTACCCCTCTGTTTCCCTTGCTGTGTCCCGCTGTGTCCCGCTGTGTACTGCTGTGTCCCCCGTTGAGACCCGCTGTGTCCCCGCTGTGTCCCAATGTGTCCTCGCTGTGTCCCCCGCTGTGTCCCGCTGTGTCCCCCCTGTGTCCCCCACTGTGTCCCGCTGTGTCCCGCTGAGTCTCCCGCTGTGTCCCACACTGTGTCAGGCTGTGTCTCCCGCTGTGTCACCGCTGTGTCCCGCTGTGTTCTCACTGTGTCCCTTGCTGTCTCCCGCTCTGTCCCCCGCTGTGTCTCATGCTTTGTCCCCGCTGGGTCCCACTGTGTCCCGCTCTGTCCCAGTCTGCTTCCACTGTGTCCAGTTGTGTCCACAGCTGTGTACCACGCTGTGGAACGCTATGTCCCCGCTATATCGACGCTGTGTCCCGCTGGGTCCCGGTGTGTGCTCGCTGTGTTCCCCGCTGTGTCCCGCTGTGTTCCCTGCTGTGTCCCACGCTGTGTCCTCGCTTTGTACCCCACTGTGTCTCGCTGGGTCTTCGCTGGGTCCCCCGCTGTGTCCCGCTGTGTCTCGCTCTGTCCCTGCTATGTCCTGCTGTGTCCCGCTGAGTCCCCGCTGTGTGCCCGCTGTGTCCTGCGATGTACTCCGTTGTGTCCAGCTGTGTCACCACTGTGTCCCGCTGTGTCCCCTCTCTGTCTGCGCTGTCCCCCACTGTGTCGTGTTGTGTCCCGCTGTGTCCCCTGCTTTGTCCCGCTCTGTCCGCGCAGTGTCCCCGCATTGCCCCGCTGTCTAACATTGTGTCCCATGCTTTCCCGCTTTGTCCCCCGCTGTGTCCCCCGCTGAGTCCCCTCTGTGTCGCCTCTGTGTCCCACTGTGTCCTCGCTGTGTCCCCAGCTGTGTCCCGCTGTATCGCGCTATGCACCCCGCTGTGTCCTGCTATGTTCCCGCAGTGTCCCCACTGTGTCCCGCTGTGTCCTGTTGTGTCCTCGCTGTGTCCCCCGCAGTGTCCCGTTGTGTCCCCAGCTGTGTCCCCTGCTGTCTCCCGCTCTGTCCCCTGCTGTGTCTCACACTTTGTCCCCGCTGTGTCCTACTGTGTCCCGCTGTGTCCCGCTGTGCACCCACTGTGTCCCGTTGTGTCTGCAGCTGTGCAGCACGCTGTGTAACGCTGTGTCCCCGCTCTATCGATGCTGTGTCCTGCTGTGTCCCGCTGTGTCCCCCGCTGTGTCCCACGCTGTGTCCTGCTGTGTCCTACTATGTTCCCCGTTGCTTCCCGCTGTGTCCCTCTCTGTGTCCCCGCTGTGTCCCGCTGTGTCCCTCGCTGTGTCGACGCTGTGTCCCACTGTGTCCCCGCTGTGTCCCCCGTTGTGTCCCTCTGTGTCCGCACTGTGTCCCTCTGTGTCCCCGCTGTGTCCCCGCTGTGTCCACCTCTGTGTCCGCGCTGTGTCCCGCTGTGTCCAGCTGTGTCCCCCGCTGTGTCCTCGCGGTGTCCCGCTATGTCCCTGCTTTGTCGCCACTTTGTCCCCCTCTGTGTCCCCACTGTATTCCAGCTGTGTCCCCCGCGGTGCTCCGCGGGGTCCCCTCTCTGTCCCCCGTTGTGTCCCCCCGCTGTGTCCCGCTGTGTCATGCTGTGTTCCCGCTTTGTTCCCCGCAGTGTCCCCACTGTGTCCTCGCTGTGTCCCACTGTGTCCTTGCTGTGTCCCCAGAGGTGTCTGCTGTGTCCTCCGCTGTGTCCTGCTGTGTCCCGCTTTGTCCCCCTCTCTGTCACTCTGTGTCCACCGCTGTGTCCTCGCTGTGTCCCCGCTATGTCCCGCTGTGTCCCGCTGTGTCTCCGCTGTGTCCCTGCTGTGTGCCGCTCTGTCCCCCGCTGTGTCCCGCTCTCTCCCTGCAGGGTCACCGCTGTTTCCCGCTGTGTCCCGCTGTGTTCCGTGGTGTCCCGCTTTGTCCCCCGCTGTGTCCCCCGCTGAGTCCCCGCTGTGTCCCCGCTGTGTCCTGCTGTGTCCTCGCTGTGTCCCCCGCTGTCTCCCGCTCTGTTCCCCGCTGTGTCTCACGCTTTGCCCCGCTGTGTCCCACTGTGTCCCGCTGTGTCCCGCTGCGTCCCCCACTGTGTCCCTTTGTTCCCCAGCTGTGTACCCCTCTGTGTCCCACGCTGTGTCCTGCTGTGTCCTCCGCTGTGTCCCGTTGTGTCCCGCTGTGTCCCCTGCTGTGTCCCTGCTGTGTCCCCACTGTGTCCCGCTGTGTCCCGCTGTGTCCTCGCCATGTCCAACGCTGTGTTCCGCTGTGTCCTCGTTGTGTCCCCTGCTGTGTCCCGTTGTGTCCCCAGCTGTGTACCCCACTGTGTCCTGCTGTGTCTCCGCCGTATCGACAC
>NW_012307440.1:0-2639 GCF_000151885.1 Dipodomys ordii | reverse complement strand
ATCACCACTGTGTCCGCCCCTGTGTCCCACGCTGTGTTCCGCTGGGTCCTCGCTGTGTCCCGCTCTATCCCGCTGTGTCCTCGATCTGTCCCCCGGTGTGTCCCGCTGTGTCCCCGCTGTGTCCCAAGATGTGTCCCGCTGTGTACCCCACTGTGTCCCCCTCTGTGTCCCGCTGTGTCCCCCGCTGTGTCCCGCTGTGTCCCCCGCTGTGTCCCTGCTGTGTCCCCGCTGTGTCCTGCTGTATACTGCTGTGTCCCCCGCTGAGTCCCGCTGTGTCCCCGCTGTGTCCCGCTGTGTTCCCCATGTGTCCCCCGCTGTGTCCCACCGTCTCCCACTGTGTCCCCCACTGTTTCCCCCGCTGTGTCCGGCTGTGTCCCCCGCTGTGTCCCGCTGTGTCCACTGCTGTGTCCCCGCTGTGTCCCGCTTTTTCCCCGGCTGTGTCCCGCTGTGTCCTCACTGTGTCCCCCGCTGTATCCCGCTGTGTCCTCGCTGTGTCCCCAGCTGTGTCCCGCTGTGTCCCCCGCTTTGTCCCGCTATGTCCCACTGTGTCCCCGCTGTGTCCCGCTGTGTCCCCGGTGTGCCCGCTGTGTCCCGCTGTGTACCCCGCTGTGTCCAGCTATGTCACCGCTGTGTCCCGCTGTGGCCCATCTCTGTCTCCGCTATCCCCCGCTGTGTCCCCCACTGTGTGCCGCTGTGTCCCGCTATGTCCCCCGCTTCATCCCGCTTTGTCCCCCGCTGTGTTCCTCTGTTTCCCGCTGTGTCCTCGCTGTGTCCCGTGGTGTCTCATTTTGTCCCCGCTGTTTCCCCAGCTGTGTGCCTGCTGTGTCCCCAGCTGTGTACTCCACTGTGTCCCGCTGTGTCCCTGCTGTATCGACGCTGGGTCCCGCTGGGTCCCGCTGTGTCCTCCCTTTGTCCCCCGCTGTGTCCCGCTGTGTCCGGCACTGTGTCCCGCTGTGTCTACTGCTGTGTCCCCGCTGTGTCCCGCTGTGTCCAGCTGGGTCCCTGCTGTATCCACGCTGGGTCCCGCTGGGTCCTGGTCTGTCATCCCTGTGTCCCCCGCTGTGTCCCACTCTGTCCCCCGCTGTGTCTCTGCTGTGTCCCCGCTGTGTCCCGCTTTGTCCCGCTGTATACTGCTGTGTCCCCCGCTGAATCACTCTGTGTCCCAATGTGTCCCAATGTGTCCTCGCTCTGTCCCCCGCTGTGTCCTCCCTGTGTCCCCCGCGTTGTCCCGCTGTGTCCCGCTGTGTCCCCGCTGTGTCCCCCGCTATGTCCCGCTGTGTCCCCCGCTGTGTCCCACTGTGTCCTTGATGTGTCCCATGCTGTGTGCCGCTGTGTCCTTGCTGTGTCCCCCGCTGTGTCCCGCTGTGTCCCGCTGTGTCCCCTGCTGTGTCCCCCTGTGTCCCCCGCTGTGTCCCGCTGTGTCCTCGCTGGATCTCCCGTTGGGTCCCGCTGTGTCCCCCGCTATGTCCCGCTGTGTACCGCTGTGTCCCCCTCTGTGTCCTGTTGTGTCCCCAGCTGTGTACCCCGTTGTGTCCCGCTGTATCGACGCTGTGTCCCACTGGGTCCCGCTGTTTCCTTCCTGTGTTGCCCGCGGGGTCTCGCTGTGTCCCCGCTGTATCGACGCTGTGTCCCCACTGTGTCCCACTGTGTCCCGCTCTGTCCTCGCTGTGTCCCCTGCTGTGTCCCGTTGTGTCCCCAGCTGTGTCCCCTGCTATGTCCCGCTGTGTCTACTGCTGTGTCCACGCTGTGTCCCGCTTTGTCTCGCTGTGTCCCGCTGTGTCCTCTCTGTGTCCCCCGCTATTTTCCGCTGTGTCCTCGCTGTGTCCCCTGCTGTGTCCCGCTGTGTCCCCATTGTGTCCCCCGCTGTGTCGCGCTGTGTACCGCTGTGTCCCCCGCTGTGTCCGCTGCTGTGTCCTGCTATATCCCCCGCTGTGTCACCAATATGTCCCGCTGTGTCCTCGCTGTGTCCCGCTGTGTCTCGCTGTGCCCCACTCTGTCCCGTTGTGTCCACAGCTGGGTACCAAGCTGTGTAACACTGTGTCCCCGCTGTATCGACGCTGCGTCCTGCTGGGTCCCGATGGGTCCTTGCTGTGTTCCCTGCTGTGTCCCGCTGTATCCCCAGCTGTGTCCCCCGCTGTGTCCAGCTGTGTCCTCGCTGGGTCCCCCGCTGTGTCCCCCGCTGTGTCCAGCTGTGTCCTCACTGGGTCCCCCGCTGTGTCCCGCTGTGTTCCCCGCTGTGTTCCGCTTTGTCCCGCTATGTCCCGCTCGGTCCCTGCTGTGTCCCGCTGTGTCCCGCTGTGTCCCTGCTCTGTGCCCGCTGTGTCCTGCTGTGTACTGCGTTGTTTCAAGCTGTGTCACCGCTGTGTCTCGCTTTGGCCCCTCTCTGTCTCCCCTGTCCCCCGCTGTGTCCCCCACTGTGTCCCGCTGTGTCCCGCTGTGTCCCCCGCTTTGTCCCGCTGAGTCCCCTCTGTGTCGCCGCTGTGTCCCGCTGTGTCCTCGCTGTGTCTCCCGCTGTCTGCCGCTTTGTCCCCGCTGTGTCCCAAGTTGTGTCCCGCTATGTCCCGCTGTGTACCCCGCTGTGTCCCACTATGTTACACACGCAGTGTCCCCGCTGTGTCCCGCTGTGTCCCGCTGTGTAC
>NW_012307439.1:0-2639 GCF_000151885.1 Dipodomys ordii | reverse complement strand
TTCTCCTGCTTTTTCTTCTGCTTCTCCTTCTGCTTCTGCTGCAACTGCAACTGCTTCTGTTTCTTCTGCTTCTCCTTCTGCTTTTGATTCTCTTTCTGCTTCTGCTTCTCCTTCAGCTTGTCATTCTGCTTCTCCAGATTCTGCTTCTTCTGCTTCTCCTTCTGCTTCAGGTTCTGCTTCTGATTCTTCGGATTCTTATACTTCTGCTTCTCCTGCTTCTGCTTCTTCTGCTTCCCCTCCTTCTCTTTCTGCTTCTGCTTCTGTTTCATCTTCTCCTTCTGCTTCTGCTTCTGCTTCTTGTCCTTCTCCTGTTTCTTCTGCTTCTGCTTCTCCTGCTTCTGCTTTTTCTGCTTTTCCTGCTTCTCTTTCTGCTTCTCCTTCTGCTTTTGCTTCTCCTTCGGCTTCTGCTCCTTCTCCTTCTTCTGTTTCTTCTTCTTCTGCTTCTGCATCTTCTGCTTCTTCTGCTTCTCCTGCTTCTCATTCTGCTTCTCTTCGTCGGCTTCTCTTTCTACATCTGCTTCTGCTTCTTCTGCTTCTGCTTCTTCTCTTTAGATCTTCTCCTTCTGCTTCTGATTCTTCTGTTTCTTCTGCTTCTCCTTCTGTTATTGCTTCTCTTTCTGTTTCTGCTTCTCCTTCAGCTTCTCCAGATTCTGCTACTTCTGCTTCTGCTTCTACTTCAGGATCTGCTTCTGCTTCTTCAGATTCTTATGCTTCAGCTTCTCCTGCTTCTGCTTCTTCTGCTTCCCCTCCTTCTCTTTCTGCTTCTCCTACTGTTTCTGCTTCTCCTTCTGCTTCTGCTTCTTGTCTTTCTCCTGTTTCTTCTGCTTCTCCTGTTTCTGCATCTCCTGCTACTCCTTCTGCTGCTCTTTCTGCTTCTCCTGCTGCTTTTCCTTCTACTGCTCCTTCTTCTGCTTCTCTTTCTGCTTTTCCATCTGTTTCTCCTTCTTCTCCTTCTCTTTCTTCCGCTTTTCCTTCTGCTTCTCCTTCTGCTTCTGCATCTTCTGCTTCTTCTGCTACTGCCTCTGCTTCTTCTGTTTGTTCTGCTTCTCCTTCTTCTTCTCCTTCTGCTTTTGCTTCTCTTTCTGCTTCTGCTTCTCCTTCTGCTTCTCCAGATTCTGCTTCTTCTGTTTCTCCTGCTTCTCCTTCTGCTTCAGGTTCTGCTTCTGCTTCTTCGGCTTCTTCTGCATCTGCTTCTCCTGCTGCTGCTTCTTCTGCTTCTCCTGCTTCTCTTTCTGCTTTTCCTTCTGTTTCTGCTTCTCCTTCTGCTTCTCCTTCTTCTGTTTCTTCTGCTTCTGCTTCTCCTGCTTTTGCTACTCCTGCTTCTCGTTCTGCTTCTCTTTCTGCTTCTCCTTATCCTTCTTCTGCTTTTGCTTCTCCTCAATTTCTTCTTCTGCTTCTCATTCTGCTTCTGCGTCTTCTGTTTCTTCTGCTTCTCATGCTTCTCCTACTTCTCGTGCTGCTTTTCCTTCTGCGTCTCTTTCTGCTTTTGCTTATCCTTTTGCTTCTCCTACTCCTAATCCTTCTCTCTCGCCTTCTCCGTCTTCTTCTTCTGCTTTTCCTGCTGCTTCTGCTTCTGCTTATTCTACTATTACTGTTTCTTCTGCTTCTAGTTCAGATTGTGCTTCTTCTCTTTCTCCTTCTGCTTCAGATTATGATTGTGCTTCTTCGGCTTCGCCTGTTTCTTCTGCTTCTGCTTCTTCTGCTTCTCCTGCTTCTCTTTCTGCTTCTCCTTCTTCTTCTTCTTCTCCTTCTGCTTCTGCTTCTGCTCTTCTCCTTCTTCTTTTTCTTTTGCTTCTGTTTCTTCTGCTTCTTCTTCTTCTGTTTCTTCTGATGCTACTTCTGCTTCTCCTTCTTCTCCTTCTCTTTCTGCTTCTACTTCTGCTTCTTCTGATTCTCTTGCTTCTCCTTCTTGTTCTCCTTCTGTTTCTGCTTCTCATTCTGCTTCTGCTTCTCCTTCTGCTGCTCCTTCTCCTTATCCTTCTTCTGATTCTCCCCCTGCTTCTGCCTCTGCTTGTTTTGCTTATTCTTTTTCTTCTATTTCTGCTTCTCCTGCTTCTGCTTCTTCTGCTTCTACTGCTTCTCCTTATGCTTCTTCTCCTTCTTCTTCTTTTTCTTCTTCTTCTTCTTCTTCTTCTTCTTCTTCTTCTTCTTCTTCTTCTTCTTCTTCTTCTTCTTCTTCTTCTTCTTCTACTTCTTCTTCTTCTCTTTCTTCTGCTTCTGCTATTCCTGCATCTTCTGTTTCTTCTGCTTCTCATTCTGCTTCTCTTATTGCTTCTGCTGCTCTTCCTTCTCCTTCTACTACTTCTACTTCTCTTTCAGCTTCTGCTTCTTCAGCTTCTCCTTCTGCATCTTCTTCTGCTTCTGCTTCTCCTTCTGCTTCTCCTTCTGCTTCTTCTGCTTCTCCTTCTGATTCTCCTTCTGATTCTTCTTCTGTTTCTCCTTCTCCTTCTCGTGCTTCTGCTTTTCCTTCTGCTTCTCCTTCTGCTTCTGCTGCAACTGCTACTGCTTCTGCTTCTTCTGTTTCTTCTGCTTCTCCTTCTTCTTTGATTCTCTTTCTGCTTCTGCTTCTCCTTCAGCTTCTCATTCTGCTTCTCCAGATTCTGCTTTTTCTGCTTCCCGTGTTTCTCCTTCTGCTTCAG
>NW_012307438.1:0-2639 GCF_000151885.1 Dipodomys ordii | reverse complement strand
CACCAGAGGGATACAGCGGGGAACACAGTGAGAACACAGCGGGATACAGCCAGGGAAAAAGCGGGACAAAACGGGACACAGCAGTGGACACAGCGGGACAAAGCGGGGGACACAGCCGGACACAGCGGGGGAAAACAGTGAGGGACACAGTGGGACACGGTGGGACACAGCGGGGGACACATGGGGAACACAGCGGGACACAGCGGGGACACAGCGGGACTCAGCGGGGGACACAGCAGTATACAGCAGGACACAGCGGGGACACAGCAGGGACACAGCAGGGGACACAGTGGGACACAGCGGGACACAGCGGGGGACACAGCGGGACACAGAGGGGGACACAGTGGGGTACACAGCGGGACACAGCTTGGGACACAGCGGGGACACAGCGGAACACACCGGGGGACAGAGCGAGGACACAGCGGGATAGAGCGGGACACAGCGAGGACCCAGCGGAACACAGCGTGGGACACAGTGGCGGACACAGTGGGACACAGCGGGACACAGCGGGGGACACAGGGAGGACACAGCGGGACCCAGCGGGACCCAGCGTCGATACAGCGGGGACACAGCGGGACACAGCGAGGTACACAACTGGGGACACAACGGGACACAGCGGGGAACACATGGAGGACATAGCGGGACCCAGCGGGACCCAGCGTCGTTACAGCGGGGACCCAGAGGGACACAGCAGGGTGCATAGCTGGGGACACAACGGGACACTGCGGGGGACACAGAGAGTACCCAGCGGGACACAGCGGTACACAGCGGGGACACTGCGGGAACATAGTGGGACACAGCGGGGTACACAGTGGGACACAGCGGGACACAGCTAGGGACACAGCGGGAACAAAGCGGCAGACAGCGGGGGACACAGCGAGGACACAGCGGGACACAGCGGCGACACAGAGGGGACTCAGCGGGACAAAGCGGGGGACACAGCGGGGGACAGCGGGACACAGCGGGGGACACAGCGGGGGACAGCGGAGACAGAGAGGGGCCAAAGCAAGACACAGCGGTGACACAGCTGGACACAACGGAGTACACAGCAGGACACAGCCGGGCACACAGCGGGGACATAGCGGGACACAGCAGGGACCGAGCGAGACATAGCGGGACACAGCGGAACACAGCAGGGGGCACAGCTGGACATAGCGGGGGACCCAGCGAGGACACAGCGGGACACAGCGGGTGACACAGCTGGGGACACAGCGGGACACAGCGGGGAACACAGCAAGGACACAGCGGGACACAGCAGGACACAGCGTCCATACAGCGGGGACACAGTGTTACACAGCGTGGTACCCAGCTGTGGACACAACGGGACAGAGTGGGGGCACAGCGAGACACAGCGGGACACAGCGAGGACACAGCGGGACACATTGGTGATACAGCGGGGGACACAGCAGGACACAGCAGCGGACACAGCGGGGGACACAGCGGGACACTGCGCGACACAGCGGGGGACACAATGGGGACACAGCGGGACACAGCGGGGGACACAGCGAGGACACAGCGGAACATAGCAGGGGACACAGAGAGGACACAGCGGGACACAGCGAGACACAGCGGGACACAGCGTGGACACAGCAGTACACACAGCGGGACATAGCGGGGGACACAGCTGGGGACACAACGGGACACAGCTGGGGACACAGCAAGGACAGAGCGGGAAACAGCGGGACACAGCAGGGACACAGCGTCGATACAGCGGGGACACAGCGAGACACAGCGGGGAACACAGGAAGGAAACAGCGGGACCCAGTGGGACACAGAGTCGATACAGCAGGACACAACGGGGTACACAGCTAGGAACACAACGGGACACAGCGGGGGACACAGCGAGGACACAGCAGGACACAGCGGGGGACACAGGGGGACACAGCGGGGAACACAGCGGGGGACACAGCAGGACACAGCGGGGAACACAGCAAGGACACAGCGTGGACACAGCGGGACACAGCGTCGATACAGCGGGCACACAGAGTTACACAGCGTGGTACACAGCGGAGGACACAGTGGGACACAGTGGGCTACCCAGTGAGGACACAGCGGGAACAACAGGGGACACAGCGAGGACACAGCGGGGGACACAGCGGGGGACACAGCAGGACACAGTGGGGAACACAGCGAGGACACAGCGGGACACAGCGGGACACAGCATCGATACAGCGGGGACGCAGCGTTACACAGCGTGGTACACACTGTGGACACAACAGGACACAGTGGGGGCACAGCCGGACACAGCGGGACACAGTGGGACACAGCGGGGACAAAGCGTGAGACACAGCGGGGGCAGAGAGGGAGACAGCAGGGGACACAGCGAGGAAACAGCGGGACACAGCGGTGACACAGCGGGGACTCAGCGGGGGACACAGTGGGACACAGCGGGGGACACAGCGGGACACAGCGGGGGACACTGCGGGACACAGTGTGGGACAGAGCGTGGGACACAGCGAGACACAGCGGGGACAAAGCTGTACACAGCGGGGTACACAGAGGGACACAGCAGGGACACAGCGGGGAAACAGCATGACAAAAAAGGACACAGCTGGACCCAGCGGGGTACACAGCGGAACACAGCGGGCACAGAGCGGGGACACAGCGGGACACAGCGAGACACAGCGGGGACACAGCGG
>NW_012307437.1:0-2639 GCF_000151885.1 Dipodomys ordii | reverse complement strand
TCATGTGTTCTCGCTGTGTCCCGCTGTGTCCCCCGCTGTGTTCCCCGCTTTGTCCCCCTGTGTCTCCCGCTGTGTCCTGCTGTGTCCTCGCTGGGTCTCCCGCTGGGTCCCGCTGTGTCCCCCGCTGTGTCCCGCTTTGTCCCGCTGTGTCCTCGCTGTGTCCCCCGCTGTGTCCCTAGCTGTGTACCCCGTTGTGTCCTGCTTTATCGACTCTGTGTCCCACTGGGTCCCGCTGTTTCCTTCCTGTGTTTCCCGCTGTGTCTCGATGTGTCCCCGCTGTATCGACGCTGTGTCCCCGCTGTGTCCCGCTGGGTCCCCCGCTGTGTCCCGCTGGGTCCCCCCCTGAGTACCCGCTGTGTCACCGCTGTGTCCCGCTGTTTCCTCGATGTGTCCCCTGCTGTCTCCCTCTCTGTCCCCCGCTGTGTCTCACGCTTTGTCCCTGCTGTTTCCCTCTGTGTACCCCGCTGTGTCCAGCTTTGTCCCCGCTGTGTCTCGCTGTGTCCCACGCTCTGTCCCACACTGTGTCCCGAAATGTTCCCCGCTGTGTCCCGCTGTGTCCCCCGCTGTGTCCCACTGTTTCCCCCGCTGAGTCCCCGCTGTGTCACCGTTGTGTCCCGCAGTTTCCTCGCTGTGTCCCCTGCTGTTTCCCTCTCTGTCCCTCGCTGTGTCTCACGCTTTGTCCCCACTGTGTCCCACTGTGTCCCGCTGTGCCCCGCTGTGCCCCCACTGTGTCCTGTTGTGTCCACAGTGTGTACCACGCTGTGTAACGCTGCCTCCCCGCTGTATCGACGCTGTGTCCCGTTGTGTCCCGCTGTGTCCTCGCTGTGTCCCCTGTTGTGTCCCGCTGTGTCCTCACTGGGTAGCCCACTGTGCCCCGCTGTGCCCCCCGCTGTCCCCCGCTGTGGCCCGCTGTGTCCCGCTGTGTAACACTGTGTCCCATGGTGTCCCACTTTGTCCCACACTGTGTCCCCAGCTGCGTCCCCTCTGTGTCGCCGCTGTGTCCCCTCTCTGTCCTCTGCTGTCCCCCGCTGTGTCCCCTGCTGTGTCCCCCACTGTGACCCGCTGTGTCCAGCTGTGTCCCCCGCTGTGTCCCCACTGTGTGCCCCCTGTGTCCCACTGTGTACCCCGCTGTGTCCAGCTGTGTTCCCGCTGTGTCCCGCTGTGACCCGCTGTTTTCCCAACTGTGTCCCGCAGTGTACCCCTCTGTGTCCCCCTCTGTGTCCCGCTGTGTTCCCCGCTGTGTCCCGCTGTGTCCCCCGCTGTGTCCCTGCTGTGTCCCCGCTGTGTCCTGCTGTATACTGCTGTGTCCCCCGCTGAGTCCCGCTGTGTCCCCGCTGTGTCCCGCTGTGTTCCCCATCTGTCCCCCGCTGTGTCCCACCGTGTCCCACTGTGTCCACCACTGTTTCCCCCGCTGTGTCCGGCTGTGTCCCCCGCTGTGTGCCACTGTGTCCCGCTATGTCCCCCGCTTTGTCCTGCTGTGTCCCCGCAGTGTCCCCGCTGTGTCCCGCTGTGTCACACTGTGTCCCGTGGTGTAACACTTTGTCCCCCGCTGTTTCCCCAGCTGTGTCCTCCGCTGAGTCCCCTCTGTATCGACGCTGTGTCCCGCTGTGTCCCGCTGTGTCCTCGCTGTGTTCCCCGCTGTGTCCCGCTGTGTCCCCTGCTGTGTCCCCCGCTGTGTCCTCGCTGTGTCCCCCGCTGTGTCCTGCTGTGTCCTCGCTGGGTTCCCCGCTGTGTCCCGCTTTGTCCCCCACTGTGTCCCGCTGTGTCCGACTATGTCCCGCTCTGTCCCCGCTGTGTCCCGCTGTGTCCCGCTGTGTCCCCACTGTGTGCCCGCTGTGTCCCGCTGTGTCCCCCGCTCTGTCCAGCTGTGTCACCGAGGTGACCCGCTGTGGCCCTACTCTGTCTCTGCTCTGTCCCCCGCTTTGTTCCGTTGTGTCCCGCTGTGTCCCCCGCTTTGTCCTACTGTGTCCCCACAGTGTCCCGCTGTGTCCCGCTGTGTCTCACTGTGTCCCGTGGTGTCCCTCTTTGTCCCCCGCTGTGTCCCCCACTGAGTCCCCTCTGTGTGGCCGCTGTGTCCTGCTGTGTGCTCACTGTGTCCCCCGCTGTCTCCCGCTTTGTCCCCCGCTGAGTTCTGCTGTGTCCCGCTGCGTCCTCGCTGTGTCCCCTGCTGTGTCCCGCTGTGTCCCTGCTATGTCCCCAGCTGTGTTCCGCTGTGTACCGCTCTGTACCCCGCTGTGTCTCGCTATGTTCCCGCAGTGTCCCGCTGTGTCCCACTGTGTCCTGCTGTGTCCTCGCTGTGTCCCCCGCTGTGTCCTGTTGTGTCCCCTGCTGTGTACCTCGCTGTGTCCCGCTGTGTCCCCGCTGTATCGAGGCTGGGTCCCGCTGGGTCCCGCTGTGTCCTCCCTGTGTCCCCGCTGTGTCCCGCTGTGTCCGCCATTGTGTCCCGCTGTGTCTACTGCTTTGTCCCCACTGTGTCCCGCTGTGTCCCGCTGTGTCCAGCTGTGTTCCTGCGGTGTCCACTGCTGTGTCATGCTGTGTACCCTGCTGTGTCCCTCTATGTTCCCGCAGTGTCCCCGCTGTGTCCTGCTCTGTCCCTGCTGTGTCCCGCTGTATCCCCCTGTGTCCCCCGCTGTGTCCCG
>NW_012307436.1:0-2639 GCF_000151885.1 Dipodomys ordii | reverse complement strand
TCAGTCACACTGTGTCCCTTGTTGTCCTGCTTTGGCCCCCGCTGTGACCTCGCTGTGTTTCTCTCTGTGTCCCGCTGTGTACCCTTCTGTGTCCCCCGCTGTGTCCCGCTGTGTACCCCGCTGTGTCCAGCTGTGTCCTCGCTGTGTCCCCCGCTGTCTCCTGCTTTGTCCCACGCTGTGTCCCGCTGTGACCTACTGTGTCCTCGCTGTATTCCCCGCTGTGTCCCGTTGTGTCCCCGCTGTGTGCACTGCTGTGTCACGCTGTGTACCCCGCTGTGTCCCGCTATGTTCCCGCAGTGTCCCCGCTGTGTCCCGCTGTTTCCCACTGTGTCCCATGGTGTCCCCCGCTGTGTCCCCTGGTGAGTCCCCGCTGTGTCCCGCTGTGTCCCCCACGGTTCAGGCTGTGTCTTCTGCTGTGTCCCCGCTGTGTCCCGCTGTGTCCCGCTGTGTCCTCGCTGTGTCCCACGCTGTGTTCCGCTGGGTCCTCGCTGTGTCCCGCTATGTGTCCCGTTGTGTCCCCAGCTGTGTCCCCGCTCTGTCCTGCTGTGTTCCCGCTGTATCGACGCTGTTTCCCACTTTGTCCCGCTGTGTCCTCGCTGTGTTCCCAGCTGTGTCCCGCTGTGTACCCCTCTGTGTCCCCCTCTGTGTCCTGCTGTGTTCCCTGTTGTGTCCCGCTGTGTCCCGCTGTGTCCCCCGCTGTGTCCCTGCTGTGTCCTCGCTGTGACCTGCTGTATACTGCTGTGTCCCCCGCTGAGTCCCGCTGTGTCCCCGCTGTGTCCCGCTGTGTCCCCCATGTGTCCCCCGCTGTGTCCCATTGTGTCCCGCTGTGTCCCCCACTGTTTCCCCCGCTGTGTACGGCTGTGTCCCCCGCTGTGTCCCCCTTTGTCCACTGCTGTGTACCCGCTATGTCCAGCTTTTTCCCCGGCTGTGTCCCACTGTGTCCTCACTGTGTCCCCCGCTGTGTCCCACTGTGTCCTCGCTGTGTCCCGCTGTGTCCCCCGCTTTGTCCCGCTGTGTCCCACTGTGTCTCCGCTGTGTCCCGCTGTGTCCTGCTGTGTCCCCGGTGTGCCCGCTGTGTCCCGCTTTGTAACACGCTGTGTCCAGCTGTGTCACCTCTGTGTCCCGCTGTGGCCCATCTCTGTCTCCGCTGTCCCCCGCTGTGTCCCCCGCTGTGTCCCACTGTGTCCCGCCGTGTCCCCCGCTTTTTCCTGCAGTGTCCGCGCAATGTCCCTGCTGTGTCCTGCTGTGTCACACTGTGTCCCGTGGTATCCCACTTTGTCCCCCGCTGTTTCCCCGCTGTGTCCCACGCTGAGTCCCCTGTGTATCGACAATGTGTCCCGCTGTGTCCTGCTGTGTCCTCGCTGTGTTCCCCGCTGTGTCCCGCTGTGTCCCCTGCTGTGTCCCCTGCGGTGTCCTCTCTGTGTACCCCGCTGTGTCCCGCTGTGTCCTCGCTGGGTTCCCCGCTGTGTCCCGCTGTGTCCCCTGCTGTGTCCCACTGAGTCCCGCTGTGTCCACTCTGTGTCCCGCTGTGTCCCCGCTGTGTGCCCGCTGTGTCCTGCTGTGTACCCCGCTGTGTCCAGCTGTGTCACCGCGGTGTCCCGCTGTGGCCCTTCTCTGTCTGTGCTGTGTCCCGCTTTGTCCCCCGCTTTGTTCCGCTGTGTCTCGCTGTGTCCCACGCTCTGTCCCTCACTGTGTCCCGCAGTGTACCCCGCTGTGTCCCGTTGTGTCCCCCGCCTTGTTCCCGCTGTGTCACCGCTGTGTCCCGCTGTTTCCTCGCTGTGTCCCCCGCTGTCTCCCTCTCTGTCCCCCGCTGTGTCTCACGCTTTGTCCCCGCTGTGTCCCACTGTGTCCTGCTGTGTACGGCTGTGCCCCCACTGTGTCCCGTTGTGTCCACAGCTGTGTACCAAGCTATGTAACGCTGTGTCCCCGCTTTATCGACGCTGTGTCCCACTGTGTCCCGCTGTGTCCTCGCTGTGTTCCCCGCTGTGTCCCGCTGTGTCCCCCGCTGTGTCCCCCGCTTTGTCCTCGCTGTGTCCCCTGCTGTGTCCCGCTGTGTCCTCACTGGGTCCCCCACTGTGTCCCGCTGTGTCCCCCGCTGTGTCCCGCTGTGTCCGGCTGTGTTCCGCTCTGTACCCGCTGTGTCCCTCTGTGTCCCGCTGTGTCCCCGCTGTGTGCCTGCTGTGTCCCGTTGTGTCACCTGCTGTGTCCCGTTGTGTCGCCCGCTTTGTCCCGCTGTGTCCCACTGTGTCCCCGCTGTGTCCCGCTGTGTCCCCGCTGTGTGCCCGCTGTGTCCCGCTGTGTACCCCGCTGTGTCCAGCTATGTCACCGCCTTGTCTCGCTGTGGCTACTCTCTGTCTCCACTGTACCCCGCTGTGTCCCCCGCTGTGTCCAACTGTGTCCAGGCAGGGTCACTGCTGTTTCCTGCTGTGTCCCGATGTGTTCAAAGATGACCCTCTATGTCCCACGCTGTGTCTCCCGCTGAGTACCCGCCTTGTCACCGCTGTGTCCCACTGTGTCCTAGCTGTGTCCCCCGCTGTCTCCAGCTTCTGTTCTCCGCTGAGTCACACGCATTGTCCCCGCTGTTACCCACTGTGTCCCGCTGTGTCCCGCTGTGCCACCACTGAAATCCCGTTGTGGTC
>NW_012307435.1:0-2639 GCF_000151885.1 Dipodomys ordii | reverse complement strand
TCACGCTCTGTCCCGCTGTGTCCCGCTGTGTCCCACTGCGTCCCGCTGTGTCCCGCTGTGCCCCCACTGTGTCCCATTGTGTCCACAGCTTTGTACCATGCTGTGTAACGCTGTGTCTCCGCTGTATAGACACTTTGTCTCGCTGGGTCCCGATGTGTCCTCGCTGTGTTCCCCGCTGTGTCCAGCTATTTCCCCCACTTTGTCCCCCACTGTGTCCTCGCTCTGTCCCCCGCTGTGTCCCTCTGTGTCCCGTTGTGTCCTCGCTGTGTCCCCCTCTGTGTCCCGCTGTGTCCCCCGCCGTGTCCCGCTGTGTCCCGCTGTGTCCCGCTGCGGTCCCGCTGTGTCCCGCTGTGTCCCGCTTTGTCCCCCACTGTGTCCCGCAGTGACCCCGCTGTGTCCCGCTGTGTCCCACTGTGTCCCGTGGTGTCCCGCTTTGTCCCCCGCTGTGTCCCGGGCTGAGTCTCGCTGTGTCCCCACTGTGTCCTCTCTGTGTCCCCCGCTGTGTGCTGCTCTGTTCCCCACTGTGTCTCCCGTTTTGTCCCCGCTGTGCCCCGCTGTATCCCGCTGTGTCCTGCTGTGTCCCCCACTGTGTCCCGTTGTGTCAACAGCTGTGTACCCCGCTGTGTCCCTGCTGTATCGACGCTGTGTCTCGCTGGGTCCTGCTGTGTCTCTCTCTGTATTCCCCATTGTGTCCCGCTGTGTCCCCCGCTGTGTCACTCGCTGTGTCCCCCGCTGTGTCCCGCTGTGTCCCGCTGTGTCCCCCGCTGTGTCCTTGCTGTGTCCCCGCTGGGTCCCGCTGGGTCCCGCAGAGTCCCCCGCTGAGTCCCGTTGTGTCACCGCTGTGTCCCGCTGTGTCCCCGCTCTATCGATGCTGTATCCAGCTGGGTCACACTGTGTCCTCTTTTTGTTCCCCGCTGTGTCCCGCTGTGTCCCCGGCTGTGTCTCTCGCTGTGTCCCGCTGTGTCCCCGGCTGTGTCCAGCTGTGTCCCGCTGTGTCCCCCGCTGTGTCCTGCTGTGTCCGGCTGTGTCCCCCGCTGTGTCCCGCTTGGTCCCGCTGTGTCCCCCGCTGTGTACCGCTGTGTCCCCGCAGGTTCACCGCTGTTTCACGCTGTGTCCTGCTGTGTTCTGTGGTGTCCTGCTTTGTCCCCCGCTGTGTCCCGCTGTGTCCACTGCTGGGTCCCCGCTGGGTCCTGCTGTGTCTCGCTGTTTCCCGCTGTGTCCTCGCATTGTCCCATGCTGTGTTTCGCTGTGTCCTCCCTGTGTCCCCTGCTGTGTCCCGCTGTGTCCCCCGCTGTGCCCCGCAGTGTCCCGCTGTGTCCCGCTGTGTCCTCGCTGTGTCCCACTATGTCCCCCCTGTTTCCCCGCTGGGTCCTGCTGTGTCCTGCTGTGTCCCCGCTCTATAGACGCTGTGTCCCGCTGTGTCCCCCGCTGTGTCCCGCTGAGTCTCGCTGTGTCCCCACTGTGTCCTCTCTGTGTCCCCCGCTGTGTCCTGCTCTGTTCCCCACTTTGTCTCCCGTTTTGTCCCCGCTGTGCCCCGCTGTGTCCCGCTGTGTCCCGCTGTGTCCCCCACTGTGTCCCGTTGTGTCAACAGCTGTGTACCCAGCTGTGTCCCTGCTGTATCGACGCTGTGTCTCACTGGGTCCTGCTGTGTCTCTCTCTGTGTTCCCCATTGTGTCCCGCTGTGTCCCCCGCTGTGTCACTCACTGTGTCCCTCGCTGTGTCCCGCTGTGTCCCGCTGTGTCCCCTGCTGTGTTCTTGCTGATCCCCGCTGTGTCCCGCTGGGTCCCGCTGTGTCCCCGCAGTGTCCCCGCTGTGTCCCGCTGTGTCCCACTGTGTCCTGTGGTGTCCCGATTTGTCCCCCGCTATGTCCCATGCTGAGTCCCCTCTGTATCCCCGCTGTGTCCCGCTGTATTCCCCGCTGTGTCCCGCTGTGTCCCCCGCTGTGTCCTGCTGTGTCCCGCTGTGTCCTGCTGGGTCCCGCAGTGTCCCCGCTGTGTCCCCGCTGTGTCCCACTGTGTCCCCCGCTGTGTCCCGCTGTGTCCCCGCAGGTTCACCGCTGTTTCACGCTGTGTTCCGCTGTGTTCCGTGGTGTCCCGCTTTGTCCCCCGCTGTGGCCCCCCTGAGCCACCTCTGTGTCCCGGCTGTGTCCCGCTGTGTCCTCGCTGTGTCCGCCTCTGTCTCCCGCTCTCTCCACCTCTGTGTCTCACGCTTTGTCCCCGCTGGGTCCCGCTGTGTCCTGCTCTGTCCCCCACTGTGTCCCCCGCTGAGTCCTCTATGTGTCGCCACTGTGTCCCGCTGTGTCCTCGCTGTGTCCTCTGCTATCTCCCGCTTTGTCCCACGCTGTGTCCCGCTGTGTCCCGCTGTGTCCTCGCTGTGTCCCCGGCTGTGTCCTGCTGTGTTCCCGCTGTGTCACAAGCTGTGTCCCGCTGTGTCCCGCTGTGTGCCCCCGCTGTGTCCCTGCTGGGGTGCCACTGTGTCCCCGCTGTGTCCCCTGCTGTGTCCTCCGCTGGTGTCCCGCTGTGTCTACTGCTGTGTCCCCACTTGTGGTCCCCGCTGTGTCTCCAATAAGTCCCCCATGTGTCCTTGCTGGTTCCCCAAGCTGGGGATCTGCAAGGTCACACCCTGGTGACCCCCGGTGG
>NW_012307434.1:0-2639 GCF_000151885.1 Dipodomys ordii | reverse complement strand
TCATCCCCCTGTGTCCTCACTGTGTCCCACGCTGTGTTCCGCTGAGTCCTTGCTGTGTCCCCTGATGTGCCCCGTTGTGTCCCCAGCTGTGTACCCCGCTGTGGCCCACTCTGTCCCCGCTGTATCTACGCTGTGTCCCGCTGGCTCCCACTGAGTCCTCGTTGTGTCCACCACTTTGTCCCACTGTGTCCACCGCTGTGTCCCGCTGTGTCCCCGCTCTGTCCCCCTGTGTCCACCGCTGTGTCCCGCTGTTTCCCCCGCTGTGTCCCGCTGTGTCCCCCGCTCTGTCCCCCTGTGTCCACCGCTGTTTCCCACTGTTTCCCCCGCTGTGTCCCGCTGTGTCCCCCGCTCTGTCCCCCTGTGTCCACCGCTGTTTCCCTCTGTTTTCCCCGCTGTGCCCTCGCTGTGTCCCCCGCTGTGTCACTCTCTGTCCCCCACTGTCTCACGCTTTGCCCTGTTGTGTCACACTGTGTTCCGCTGTGTCCCGCTGTGCCCCTACTGTGTCCCGTTGTGTCCACAGCTGTGTACCCTACTGCATAATGCTGTGTCCCTGCTGTATCGATGCTGTGTCCCACTGGGTCCTGCTATGTACTCCGTTGTGTCCAGCTTTGTCACCGCTGTGTCCCCCGCTTTGTCCTGCTGTGTCCTCGCTGGGTTCCAGGCTGGGTCCCGCTGTGTCCCCCGCTGTGTCCTGCTGTGTCCCGCTGTGTCCCGCTCTGTCCCTGCTGTGTCCAGCTGTGCCCTGCTGTGTCCTAGCTGTGTCCCCCACTGTCTCGAGCTCTGTCCCTCGCTGTGTCTCACAATTTGTCCTTACTTTGTCCCACTGTGTCCCGCTGTGTCCCGCTGTGCCCACACTTTGTCCCCTTGTGTCCACAGATGTGTACCACACTGTGTAACGCTGTATCCCCGCTGTATCGACGCTGTGTCCTGCTGGGTCCCGCTGTGTCCTCGCTGTGTTCCCTGCTGTGTTCCGCTGTGTCCCCCGGTGTGTCCCCCGCTGTGTCCTCGCTGTGTCCCCCGCTGTGTCCCGCTGTTTCCCCCGCTGTGTCCCGCTGTGTCCCACTGTGTCCCCTGCTGTGTACCCTGCTTTGTCCCGCTGTGTCCTCGCTGTGTCCTGCTCTGTCTCCTCCTTGTCCCAGCTGTGTTCCGTTGTGTCCCGTGGTGTCCCGCTTTGTCCCCCACTTTGTCCCCCGCTGAGTCCCCGCTGTATCCCCGCTGTGTCCCGCTCTGTCCTCCCTGTGTCCCCGGCTGTGTCCCGCTGTGTCCCCTGCTGTGTCCTGCTGTGTCTACTGCTTTGTTCCTGCTGTGTCCCGCTGTGGCCCACTCTGTCCCCGCTGTATGGATGCTGTGTCCCGCTGGGTCCCGCTGGGTCCTCGCTGTGTCCACCGCTGTGTACCGCTCTGTCCACCGCTGTGTCCCGCTGTGTCCCCCGCTCTGTCCCCCTTTGTCTACCGCTGTGTCCCGCTGTTTCCCCCGCTGTGTCCCGCTGTGTCCTCGCTGTGTCCCCCTCAGTCTCCCACTCTGTCCCACGCTGTGTCTCACGCTTTGTCCCCGATGTGTCCCACTGTGTTCCGCTGTGTCCCGCTGTGACCCCGCTGTGTCCCCGCTGTATCGACGCTGTGTACCATGCTGTGTAACGCTGTGTCCCCCACTGTGTCCCCCGCTGTGTCCTCGCTGTGTTCCCCGCTGTGTCCCGCTGTGTCCTCGCTGTGTCCCCCGCTGTGTCCCACTGTGTCCCCCGCTCTGTCCCGCTGTGTCCCGCTCTGTTCCTGTTGTGTCCCACTGTGTCCTGCTGTGTCCTCGCTGTGTCCCCCGCTGTCTCCCGCTCTGTCCCCCGCTACGTCTCACAATTTGTCCTCGCTGTGTGTCACTGTGTCCCGCTCTGCCCCCACTGTGTCCCGTTGTGTCCACAGATGTGAACCACTCTGTGTAACGCTGTATCCCCGCTGTATCGACGCTGTGTCCCGCTGGGTCCCGCTGTGTCCTCGCTGTGTTCCCCGCTGTGTCCCGCAGTGTCCCCCGCTGTGTCCCCCGCTGTTTCCTTGCTGTGTCCCCCACTGTGTCCCGCTGTGTCCTCGCTGGGTCCTCCGCTGTGTCCCGCTGTGTCCCCCGCTGTGTGCCGCTGTGTCCCGCTCTGTCCCGCTCTGTCCCTGCTGTGTCCCGCTGTGTACTGCTGTGTCCTCGCTGTGTCCCCCGCTGTCTCCCGCTCTGTCCCCCGCTGTGTCTCACGATTTGTCCTCGCTGTGTCCCACCGTGTCCCGCTCTGTCCCGCTGTGCCCCCAATGTGTCCCCTTGTGTCCACAGATTTGTACCACACTGTGTAACGCTGTATCCCCGCTGTATCGACGCTGGGTCCCGCTGGGTCCCGCTGTGTCCTCGCCGTGTTCCCTGCTGTGTCCCGCTGTGTCCTGCTGTGTCCTCGCTGTGTCCCCCGCTGTCTCCCACTCTGTCCCCCGCTTCGTCTCACGATTTGTCCTCGCTGTGTCCCACTGTGTCCCGCTGTGCTCCCACTGTGTCCCGTTGTGTCCACAGATGTGTACCACGCTGTGTAAGGCTGTATCCCAGCTGTATCGACACTGTGTCCCAGACTGGGTCCCGCTGGGTCCTCGCTGGGTCCACCGCTGTGTCCCGCTGTTTGA
>NW_012307433.1:0-2639 GCF_000151885.1 Dipodomys ordii | reverse complement strand
CACGGGATCTTTAGATCTCAGCCTGCTGAGTAGTTGGGATTACAGGTGAGAGCCACTCGCACCTATCTGATACTTTCTTCTTTGTGTCCCTGTTGTGGAGCGTGAAGAGTGTGTCTTTCCTCTGGTGTGTGGCTGAGGAGCTTCTGGGAAGGCCTCACTACTCGCTGAAGAGCCACCTGCTGGGCCGAAGGCAGTCTATTGGCCCTGGCCCTGAGTTCAAGTCCAGTACTAGGGCGTAAAAAAGGTTGTTTCCAAGACTGGAGCCTAGGTCTAGGTTTCAAATTAGCCCTAGAAATCCAGATGCCTTCAGTAGAGAGCACTGTGAGGAGGTGTTTTTGAAAACCTTCCACGTGGTTTCAGTAGACTCCTTTGAACTCTGCCGTGAGAGCAGCTGGTCCAGAAGCCATAAGACCAGCTGACACCTGCACTGTGTGCTGTGCACACGGACGCCATGTGCTGCTCAGACCCGCTGACACCTGCACTGTGCTGTGCTGTGCACACGGACGCCATGTGCTCCTCAGACCCGCTGACACCTGCACTGTGCTGTACACACGGACGCCATGTGCTCCTCAGACCCGCTGACACCTGCATGCACTGTGCTGTACACACGGACGCCATGTGCTGCTCAGACCCGCTGACACCTGCACTGTGCTGTACACACGGACGCCATGTGCTCCTCAGACCCGCTGACACCTGCACTGTGCTGTGCACACGGACGCCATGTGCTCCTCAGACCCGCTGACACCTGCATGCACTGTGCTGTGCACACGGACGCCATGTGCTCCTCAGACCCGCTGACACCTGCACTGTGCTGTGCACACGGACGCCATGTGCTGCTCAGACCCGCTGACACCTGCACTGTGCTGTGCACACGGACGCCATGTGCTCCTCAGACCCGCTGACACCTGCACTGTGTGCTGTACACACGGACGCCATGTGCTCCTCAGACCCGCTGACACCTGCATGCACTGTGCTGTACACACGGACGCCATGTGCTGCTCAGACCCGCTGACACCTGCACTGTGCTGTGCTGTACACACGGACGCCATGTGCTGCTCAGACCCGCTGACACCTGCACTGTGCTGTGCACACGGACGCCATGTGCTGCTCAGACCCGCTGACACCTGCACTGTGCTGTGCACACGGACGCCATGTGCTGCTCAGACCCGCTGACACCTGCACTGTGCTGTGCACACGGACGCCATGTGCTCCTCAGACCCGCTGACACCTGCATGCACTGTGCTGTGCACACGGACGCCATGTGCTGCTCAGACCCGCTGACACCTGCACTGTGCTGTGCACACGGACGCCATGTGCTGCTCAGACCCGCTGACACCTGCACTGTGCTGTGCACACGGACGCCATGTGCTCCTCAGACCCGCTGACACCTGCATGCACTGTGCTGTGCACACGGACGCCATGTGCTGCTCAGACCCGCTGACACCTGCACTGTGCTGTACACACGGACGCCATGTGCTGCTCAGACCCGCTGACACCTGCACTGTGCTGTACACACGGACGCCATGTGCTGCTCAGACCTGCTGACACCTGCACTGTGCTGTACACACGGACGCCATGTGCTGCTCAGACCCGCTGACACCTGCACTGTGCTGTACACACGGATGCCATGTGCTGCTCAGACCCGCTGACACCTGCACTGTCCTGTGCACACGGACGCCATGTGCTGCTCAGACCCGCTGACACCTGCATGCACTGTGCTGTGCACACAGACGCCATGTGCTGCTCAGACCCGCTGACACCTGCACTGTGCTGTGCACACGGACGCCATGTGCTCCTCAGACCCGCTGACACCTGCACTGTGCTGTGCACACGGACGCCATGTGCTCCTCAGACCCGCTGACACCTGCACTGTGCTGTGCACACGGACGCCATGTGCTGCTCAGACCCGCTGACACCTGCACTGTGCTGTGCACACGGACGCCATGTGCTGCTCAGACCCGCTGACACCTGCACTGTGCTGTGCTGTGCACACGGACGCCATGTGCTCCTCAGACCCGCTGACACCTGCACTGTGCTGTGCACACGGACGCCATGTGCTGCTCAGACCCGCTGACACCTGCACTGTGCTGTGCTGTACACACGGACGCCATGTGCTGCTCAGACCCGCTGACACCTGCACTGTGTGCTGTACACACGGACGCCATGTGCTGCTCAGACCCGCTGACACCTGCACTGTGCTGTACACACGGACGTCATGTGCTGCTCAGACCCGCTGACACCTGCACTGTGCTGTACACACGGACGCCATGTGCTCCTCAGACCCGCTGACACCTGCACTGTGCTGTGCACACGGACGCCATGTGCTCCTCAGACCCGCTGACACCTGCATGCACTGTGCTGTGCACACGGACGCCATGTGCTCCTGAGACCCGCTGACACCTGCATGCACTGTGCTGTACACACGGACGCCATGTGCTGCTCAGACCCGCTGACACCTGCACTGTGCTGTGCACACGGACGCCATGTGCTGCTCAGACCCGCTGACACCTGCACTGTGCTGTACACACGGACGCCATGTGCTCCTCAGACCCGCTGACACCTGCACTGTGCTGTGCACACGGACGCCATGTGCTCCTCAGACCCGCTGACACATGCATGCTCTGTGCTGTGCACACGGA
>NW_012307432.1:0-2639 GCF_000151885.1 Dipodomys ordii | reverse complement strand
TAATTCTGCTTCTCTATCAGCTTCTGCTTCTTCTGCTTCTCCTGCTTCTCCTTCTGCATCTCTTCTGCTTGTGCTTGTCCTTATGCTTCTTCTTCTGCCTCTGCTTCTCCTTCTCCTTCTTTTGCTTCACCTTTTGTTTCTGCTTCTTCTGCTTTTCCTGCTTCTCCTTCTGCTTCTGCTTCTTCTGCTTCTCCTTCTGCATCTTCTTCTGCTTCTGCTTCTGCTTCTCCTTCCTCTGCTTCTCCTTCTGATTCTCCTTCTGCTTCTTCTTCTTCTGCTTTACCTGCTTCTCTTTCTGCTTCTCCTTCTGCTTCTCCTTCTGTTTCTCCTTCTCCTTCTTGTTCTTCTGCTTTTCCTTCTGCTTTTCCTACTGCTTCTGCTACAACTGCTACTGCTTCTACTTCTTCTGTTTCTTCTGCTTCTCCTTCTGCTTTTGATTCTCTTTCTGCTTCTGCTTCTCCTTCTGCTTCTCATTCTCCTTCTAAAGATTCTGCTTCTTCTGCTTCTCCTTCTGTTTCAGGTTCCGCTTCTGCTTCTTCGGATTCTTATGCTTCTGCTTCTCCTGCTTTTGCTTCTTCTGCTTCCCCTCCTTCTCTTTCTGCTTCTCCTTCTGCTTCTGCTTCTTGTCCTTCTCCTGTTTCTTCTGCTTGTTCTTCTCCTGTTTCTGCATTTCCTGCTTCTTCTGCTGCTTCTCCTTCTGCTTCTGTTTCTGCTTCTTCTCTTTCGGCTTCTCCTGATTCTTATCCTCCTCCTGCTTCTCTTTCTGCTTCTCATTCTGCTTCTGCTTCTCCTTCTGCTTCTGCTTCTCCTCCTTCTCCTTCTCCTACTTCTGCTTCTCTTTCAGCTTCTGCTTCTTCTGCTTCTCCTGCTTCTCCTTCTGCATCTCCTTCTGCTTGTGCTTGTTCTTATGCTTCTTCTTCTGCCTCTGCTTCTCCTTCTCCTTCTTTTGCTTCACCTTTTGTTTCTGCTTCTTCTGCTTTTCCTGCTTCTCCTTCTGCTTCTGCTTCTTCTGCTTCTCCTTCTGCATCTTCTTCTGCTTCTGCTTCTCCTTCTCCTTCTTCTGCTTCTCCTTCTGATTCTCCTTCTGCTTCTTCTTCTTCTGCTTTACCTGCTTCTCTTTCTGCTTCTCCTTCTGTTTCTCCCTCTGTTTCTCCTTCTCCTTCTTGTTCTTCTGCTTTTCCTTCTGCTTTTCCTACTGCTTCTGCTACAACTGCTACTGCTTCTAATTCTTCTGTTTCTTCTGCTTCTCCTTCTGCTTTTGATTCTCTTTCTGCTTCTGCTTCTCCTTCTGCTTCTCATTCTGCTTCTAAAGATTCTGCTTCTTCTGCTTCTCCTGCTTCTCCTTCTGCTTCAGTTCTGCTTCTGCTTCTTCGGATTCTTATGCTTCTGCTTCTCCTGCTTCTGCTTATTCTGCTTCCCCTCCTTCTCTTTCTGCTTCTCCTTCTGCTTCTGCTTCTAGTCCTTCTCCTGTTTCTTCTGCTTGTTCTTCTCCTGTTTCTGCATTTCCTGCTTCTCCTTCTGCTGCTCATTCTGTTTCTCCTGCCGCTTTTCCTTCTACTGCTCCTTCTTCTGCTTCTCTTTCTGCTTCTACTCCTGTTTCTCCTTCTCCTTCTCCTTCTAGTTCTTCTGCTTTTCCTTCTGCTTTTCCTTCAACTTCTGAATCTTCTGCTTCTTCTGATACTGCCTCTGCTTCTTCTGTTTCTTCTGCTTCTCCTTCTGCTTTTGCTTCTCTTTCTGCTTCTGCTTCTCCTTCTGCTTCTCCAGATTCTGCTTTTTCTGCTTCTCCTGCTTCTCCTTCTGCTTCAGGTTCTGCTTTTGCTTTTTCGGCTTCTTCTGCTTCTGCTTCTCCTGCTGCTGCTTCTTCTGCTTCTCCTGCCTCTCTTTCTGCTTTTCCTTCTGTTTCTGCTTCTCCTTCTGCTTCTGCTTCTTCCCCTTCTTCTGTTTCTTCTGCTTCGGCTTCTCCAGCTTCTGCTTCTCCTGCTTCTCGTTCTGCTTCTCTTTCGGCTTCTCTTCCTCCTTCTCCTTGTCCTTCTCCTTCTTCTGCTTCTTCTTCTGCTTCTGCTTCTCCTTCTGCTTCTGCTTCAATTTCTCCTTCTGCTTCTCATTCTGCTTCTGCGCCTTCTGTTTCTTCTGCTTCTCCTGCTTCTTCTTTTCCTGCTACTCCTACTTCTCGTGCTGCTTCTCCTTCTGCGTCTCTTTCTGGTTCTGCTTATCCTTTTGCTTCTCCTACTCCTAATCCTTCTCTTTCGCCTTCTCCTTCTTCTTCTTCTGCTTCTCCTGATGCTTCTGCTTCTGCTTATTCTACTATTTCTTTTTCTTCTGCTTCTGCTTCAGATTGTGCTTCTTCTGTTTCTCCTTCAGCTTCAGATCCTGCTTCTGCTTCTTCGGCTTCTCCTGTTTCTTCTGCTTCTGCTTCTCCTGCATCTTCTTCTAGTTCTCCAGCTTCTCTCTGCTTCTCCTTCTGCTTCTGCTTCTCCTTCTGCTTCTGCTTCTCCTTCTGCTTCTGCTCTTCTCCTTCTTCAGTTTCTTTAACTTCTGTATCTTCTCTTCTTCTTCTTATTCTTCTTCTTTTTCTTCATAATCTTCATCTTCAGATTCTACTGATTCAACTTCAGCTTCTCCTTCTTCTCCTTCTCTTT
>NW_012307431.1:0-2639 GCF_000151885.1 Dipodomys ordii | reverse complement strand
GAGGACACAGTGGGACACAGCGTGGGACAAAGTGGGAGACAGCGGGGCACACAGCGGGGACACAGCAGGGGCACAGCGGGGGACACAGCGGGACACAACGGGACACAGCGGGGGACACAGTAGGACAGAGCGGGGACACAGCGGGGGACAGAGGGGGACACCACGAATAACAGAGCAAGGACACAGCGGGACCCAGCGGGACACAGCCTCGATACAGCGGGATTCACAGCGTTACACAGCGGGTTACACAGCTGGGGACACAAAGGGACACAGTGGTGGACACAGCGGGACACAGCGGGACAGAGTGGGACACAGACGGGATAAAGCGTGAGACACAGCGGGGGACAGAGCGGGAGACAGCGGGGGACACAGCGAGGACACAGCGGGACACAGCAGGGACACAGCGGGGACTCAGCTGGGGACACAGCGGGGGACAAAGCGAGACACCACGGAACACAGCGGGACACAGCGCGAAACAGTGGTCACTCTTCGGGGACACAGCGGGACACAGCGGGGGACACAGCGGGACACAGCGGGTGACACAGCAGAACACAGTGGGGGACACAGCGAGGACACAGTGGGACACAGCAAGACACAGCATCGAAACAGCGGGGACACAGCGGTACACAGCGGGGTACACAGCTGGGGACACAACGGGACACAGCGGGGGACACAGCGAGGACACAGTGGGACACAGCAGGACACAGCGGGGACACTGCGGGAACATAGCGGGACACAGCGGGGTACACAGCGGGACACAGCGGGACACAGCTTGGGACAAAGTGGGGATACAGCGGGACACAGCGGGGGACACAGCTAGGACACAGCGGGACACAATGGGGACACAAAGAGGACTCAGCGGGGGAAACAGCGGGGGAAAAAGCGGGACACCATGGGACACAGTGTGACACAGCAGGACACAGAGGGAACACTGCGTCGACACAGCGGGACAAAGCGGGGGACACAGCGGGACACAGCGGGACACAGCGGGGGACACAGCGGGGGACAGTTGAGACAAAGAGAGGACACAGCGGGACACAGTGGTGACACAGCTGGACACAACGGAGTACACAGCGGGACACAGCGGGCACAAAGCGGGGACAGAGTGGGACACAGCGGGACACAGCGGTACATATAGCACATATAGCGGGGGACACAGCGGGACACAGAGGGGGACACAGTGAGGACACAGTGAGACACAGCGGGGACACAGCGAGAACACAGCGGTGACACAGCTGGACACAACGAAGTACACAGCGGGACACAGCGGGCACACAGCGGGGACACAGCGGGACACAGCGGGGAACACAGGAAGGACACAGCAGGACACAGCGTCGATACAGCGGGGACACAGCGCGACACAGCGGGGTACACACCGGTGGACACAACGGGACACAGTGGGGGACACAGCGAGGACACAACAGGACACAGCGGGGACACTGTAAGGACACAGCTGGACAAAGCGGGGGACACAGCGGGACACAGCGGGACACAGTGGGGACACTGCGGGGACACAGCGGGACAAAGCGGGGGACACAGCGGGACACAGCGGGACACAGCGGGGGACACAGCGGGGGACAGCGGAGACAGAGAGGGGACACAGCGAGACGCAGCGTTGACACAGCCTGACACAAAGGAGTACACAGCGAGGACACAGAAGGGACAGAGCGGGACACAATGGGACACAGCGGGACACAGCGGGACACAGCGGGGGACACAGCGGGACACAGCTGGACACAACGGAGTACACAGCGGGACACAGCTGGCACAAAGCGGGGGACACAGCGGGACACAGCGGGACACAGCGGGGGACACAGTGGGGGACACAGCGGGACACAGCGGGGAACACAGCGAGGACACAGCGGGACAAAGAGAGACAAAGCGGGGGACACAGGGTGGACACAGCGGGACTCAGTGGGGGACACAGCAGTACACAACGGGACACAGCGGGACACAGCGGGGGACACAGAGGGGTACACAGCGGGACACAGCGGGGAACATAGCGAGGACACTGCGGGACCCAGCGGGACACAGCGTCGATACAGCGGGGACACAGCGGGACACAGCGGGGTACACAGCTGGGGACACAACGGGACACAGCGGGGGACACAGCGAGGACACAGAAGACCACAGCGTGGGACACAGCGAGGACACAGCGGGACACAGCGAGACACAGCGCGACACAGTGGGGACACAGCAGTAGACACAGCGGGACACAGCGGGGGACACAGCGGGACACAGCGAGGAACACAGCTAGGACACAGCGGGACCCACCGGGACACAGCGTCGATACAGTGGGGACACAGCGGGACACAGCGGGGTACACAGCTGGCGACACAACGGCACACAGCGGGGGACACAGCGAGGACACAGCGGGACACAGCGGGACACAGCGGGTACACAGCGGAGACACAGCGGGACACAGCGGGGGACAAAGCAGGGACAGCGGGGGACACAGCGAGGACACAGCGGGAACAGCAGCCACAAAGAGGGGACACATCGGTACACAGCGGTGACACAGCTGGACACAACGGAGTATACAGTGGGACAAGCGGGACACAGTGGGGGACACAGCGGGGGACAACGCGCGACACCATGGGACACAGTGTGACACAGCGGGACACAGCGGGGACACTGCG
>NW_012307430.1:0-2639 GCF_000151885.1 Dipodomys ordii | reverse complement strand
CAGAAGCAGAATGAGAAGCAGAAAGAGAAGCAGTAGAAGTAGAAGTATATGCAGGAAAAGCAGAAGCAGACGAAAAAGAAGAAGATGATGAAGACGAAGAAGACGAAGAAGAAGAAGAAGAAGAAGAAGAAGAAGAAAAGAAGCATAAGGAGAAGCGTAAGGAGAAGCAGTTAAAGCAGAAGAAGCAGAATCAGGAGAAGCAGAAGCAGAAGAAAAAGAATAAGCAAAAGAAGCAGAAGAAGAAGCAGTGGGAGAAGCAGAAGAAGGAGAAGGAGCAGCAGAAGGAGAAGCAGAAGCAGAATGAGAAGCAGAAACAGAAGGAGAACAAGAAGGAGAAGCAGGAGAATCAGAAGAAGCAGAAGTAGAAGCAGAAAGAGGAGAAGAAGGAGAAGCAGAAGTAGAATCAGAAAAAAACAGAACAAGAAGAAGCAGAAGAAACAGAAGCAAAAGAAACAGAAGAAGGAGAAGAGCAGAATCAGAAGCAGAAGGAGAAGCAGAAGGAGAAGCAGAAAGAGAAGGGAGAAGCAAAAGAAGGAGAAGGAGCAGCAGAAAGAGAAGTAGAAGGAGAATCAGAAGGAGAAGCAGAAGAAGGAGTAGCAGAATCAGAAGAAGCAGCAGAAGGAGAAGGAGAAGCAGAAGATGCAGAACGAGAAGCAGGAGAAGCAGAAGAAGCAGAAGCGGAAGGAGAAGCAGAAGAAAGAGAAGGAGAAGGAGAAGGAAGGGCAGCAGAAGCAATAGGAGAAGCAGAAGGAGAAGCAGAAAGAGAAGCAGAAGAAGCAGAAGAAGCAGGAAAAACAGAAGCAGAAGAAAGAGAAGAAGAAGAAGAAGAAGAAGAAGAAGAAGAAGAAGAAGAAGAAGAAGAAGAAGAAGAAGAAGAAGAAGAAAAAGAAGAAGAAGAGGAAGAAGAAGAATAAGCAGCAGCATAAGGAGAAGCATAAGGAGAAGCAGAAGGAGAAGCAGAAGAAGCAGAAGCAGGAGAAGCAGAAGCAGAAGAAAAAGATTAAGCAAAAGAAGCAGAAGGAGAACAAGAAGGAGAAGCAGGAGAATCAGAAGAAGCAGAAGTAGAAGCAGAAAGAGGAGAAGAAGGAGAAGCAAAAGTAGAATCAGAAGAAACAGAAGACGAAGAAGCAGAAGAAACAGAAGCAAAAGGAACAGAAGAAGGAGAAGAGCAGAAGCAGAAGCAGAAGGAGAAGCAGAGGCAGAAGGAGAAGCAGAAAGAGAAGCAGGAGAAGCATAAGAAGCAGGAGAAGCAGAAGAAGAAGACGGAGAAGGCGAAAGAGAAGGATTAGAAGTAGGAGAAGCAAAAGGATAAGCAGAAGCAGAAAGAGACGCAGAAGGAGAAGCAGCACGAGAACTAGGAGAAGCAGGAGAAGCAGAAGAAACAGAAGACGCAGAAGCAGAATGAGAAGCAGAAGGGGAAATTGAAGCAGAAGAAGAAGGAGAAGCAGAAACAGAAGGAGAAGCAGAAGAAGGAGAAGGAGAAGCAGAAAGAGAAGCAGAAAGAGAAGCAGGAGAAGCAGAAGCAGGAGAAGCAGAAGCAGAAGAAACAGAAGGAGAAGAAGCAGAAGCAGAAGCAGAAACAGAAGGAAAAGCAGAAGGAGAAGCAGGAGAAGCAGAAGAAGCAGCAGCAGGAGAAGCAGAAGCAGAAGAAGCCGAAGAAGCAGAAGGAGAACCTGAAGCAGAATGAGAAGCAGGAGAAGCAGAAAAAGCAGAATCTGGAGAAGCAGAATGAGAAGCTGAAGGAGAAGCAGAAGCGGAAAGAGAATCAAAAGCAGCAGGAGAAGCAGAAGAAACATAAGAAGCAGAAGCAGTAGCAGTTGCAGCAGAAGCAGAAGGAAAAGCAGAAGAACGAGGAGGAGAAGGAAAAACAGAAGCAGAAGCAGAAGGAGAAGCAGAAGGAGAAGCAGAAGCAGAAGAAGCAGCAGAAGGAGAAGAAGAAGCAGAAGAAGATGCAGAAGGAGAAGCTGGAGAAGCAGAAGAAGCAGACGCAGAAGAAGAAGTAGAAGTAGGAGAAGGAGAAGGAAGAGCAGCAGAAGCAATAGGAGAAGCAGAAGGAGAAGCAGAAGCAGAATGAGAAGCAGAAAGAGAAGCAGTAGAAGCAGATAAGCAGGAAAACAGAAGCAGAAGAAAGAGAAGAGGAAGAAGAAGAAGAAGAACAAGAAGAAGAAGAAGAAGAAGAAGAAGAAGAAGACGGAGGAGGAGGAGAAGAAGGAGAAGCAAAAGGAGAAGCAGTAGAAGCAGAAGAAGCAGAAGCAGGAGAAGCAGAAGAAAAAGAATAAGCATAAGAAGCAGAATCAGAGGGAGTAGGAGAAGACAGAGAAGGAGCAGCAAAAGGAGAAGCAGAAGGAGAAGCAGAAGGAGAAGAAGATGCAGAAGGAGAAGCAGGAGAAGCAGAAGAAGCAGAAGTAGGAGAAGGAGAAGGAGAAGGAAGGGCAGCAGAATCAATAGGAGAAGCAGAAGGAGAAGCAGAAGCAGAATGAGAAGCAGAAAGAGAAGCAGTAGAAGCAGATGATGCACGAAAAGCAGAGCAGACGAAGAGAGAGATGAGAGAGAGAGACGAGAGACGAGAGAGAGAGAGAGAGAGAGAGAGAGAGAGAGAGAGAGAGAGAGAGAGAGAGAGAGAGAGAGAGAGAGAGAGA
>NW_012307429.1:0-2640 GCF_000151885.1 Dipodomys ordii | reverse complement strand
TGAGAAGAGAAGAAGAAGGAGTAGAAGCAGAAGAAGCCGGAATAGAGAGAGCAGAATGAGAGAGGAGAAGAAGAGATGATGAGAGATGAAGAAGAAGAAGAAGAAGAAGAAGAGAAGAAGAAGAAGAAGAAGATGAAGATGAAGAAGAAGAAGAAGGAGAAGGAGAAGGAGAAGCATAAGGAGAAGAAGTAAAAGCAGAAGAAGCAGAAGCAGGAGAAGCAGAAGCAGAAGAAAAGGATAAGCATAAGAAGCAGAATCAGAGGGAGAAGCAGAAGAATGAGAAGCAGAAGGAGAAGCAGAAGTAGGAGAAGGAGAAGGAGAAGGAAGGGCAGCAGAATCAATAGGAGAAGCAGAAGGAGAAGGAGAAGCAGAATGAGAAGCAGAAAGAGAAGCAGTAGAAGCAGAAGAAGCAGGAAAAGCATAAGCAGAAGAAAGAGAAGAAGAAGACGAAAAAGAAGAAGAAGAAGAAGAAGAAGAAGAAGAAGAAGAAGAAGAAGAAGAAGAAGAAGAAGAAGAAAAAGAAGAAGAAGAAGAAGAAGCATAAGGAGAAGCAGTAGAAGCAGAAGAAGCAGAAGCAGGAGAAGCAGAAGCAGAAGAAAAAGAATAAACAAAAGAAGCAGAAGCAGAAGCACTGGGAGAAGCAGAAGAAGGAGAAGGAGCAGCAGAAGGAGAAGCAGAAGCAGAAAGATAAGCAGAAACAGAAGGAGAACAAGAAGGAGAAGCAGGAGAATCAGAAGAAGCATAAGAGGAAGCAGAAAGAGGAGAAGAATGAGAAGCAGAAGTAGAATCAGAAGAAACAGAAGAAGAAGCAGAAGAAACAGAAGCAAAAGAAACAGAAGAAGGAGAAGAGCAGAAGCAGAAGGAGAAGCAGAAGCAGAAGGAGAAGCAGAAAGAGAAGCAGGAGAAGCAGCAGAAGCAGGAGAAGCAGAAGAAGCAGGAGAAGCAGAAGCAGAAGAAACAGGAGAAGCCGAAGAAGCAGAAGCAGAATCTGAAGCAGAAGGAGAAACAGAAGAAGCACAATCTGAAGCAGAAGAAACAGAAATAGTAGAATAAGCAGAAGCAGAAGCACCAGGACAAGCAGAAGAACAAGAAGGAGAAGGCGAAAGAGAAGGATTAGGAGTAGGAGAAGCAAAAGGATAAGCAGAAGCAGAAAGAGACGCAGAAGGAGAAGCAGCACGAGAAGTAGGAGAAGCAGGAGAAGCAGAAGCAAGAGAAGCAGAAGAAACAGAAGACGCAGAAGCAGAATGAGAAGCAGAAGGAGAAATTGAAGCAGAAGGATAAACAGAAGCAGAAGGAGAAGCAGAAGAAGGAGAAGTAGAAGCAGAAAGAGAAGCAGAACGAGGAGCAGGAGAAGCAGAAGCAGGAGAAGCAGAAACAGAAGAAACAGAAGAAGGAGAAGAAGCAGAAGCAGAAGGAGAAGCAGAAACAGAAGGAAAAGCAGAAAGAGAAGCAGAAGAAGCAGCAGCAGGAGAAGCAGAAGCAGAAGAAGCCGAAGAAGCAGAAGCAGAACCTGAAGCAGAAGGAGAAGCAGAAGAAGCAGAATCTGGAGAAGCAGAAGGAGAAGCAGAAGCAGAAAGAGAAGCAAAAGCAGAAGGAGAAGCAGAAGGAGAAGCAGAAGAAACAGAAGAAGCAGAGGCAGTAGCAGAAGAAGCAGAAGATGCAGAAGCAGAACGAGAAGCAGAAGGAAAAGCAGAAGAACGAGAAGGAGAAGGAGAAGGAGAAACAGAAGGAGAAGCAGAAAGAGAAGCAGAAGAAGGAGCAGGAAAAAGAAAAGCAACAGGAGAAGCAGAAAGAGCAGCAGAAGGAGAAGCAGGAGATGCAGAAACAAGAGAAGCAGAAGGAGAAGAAACAGGAGAAGGACAAGAAGCAGAAGCAGAGGGAGAAGCAGAAACAGAAGGAGAAGCAGAAAGAGAAGTAGGGGAAGCAGAAGAAGCAGAAGCAGGAGAAGCAGAAGCATAAGAATCCGAAGAAGCAGAAGCAGAACCTGAAGCAGAAGGAGAAGCAGGAGAAGCAGAAGAAGCAGAATCTGGAGAAGCAGAATGAGAAGCTGAAGAAGAAGAAGAAGCAGAAAGAGAATCAAAAGCAGAAGGAGAAGCAGAAGAAACAGAAGAAGTAGAAGCCGTAGCAGTTGTAGCAGAAGCAGAAGGAGAAGCAGAAGGAAAAGCAGAAGAACAAGAAGGAGAAGGAGAAACAGAAGGAGAAGCAGAAAGAGAAGGAGGTAAAGCAGAAGAAGAAGAAGCAGAAGGAGAATCAGAAGGAGAAGCAGAAGAAGGAGAAGGAGAAGCAGAAGAAGATACAGAAGAAGAACCATGAGAAGCTGAAGAAGCAGAAGCAGAAGGAGAAGAAGGACAAGCAGAAGAAACAGAAGCTGAAGGAGAAGCAGAAGTAGGAGAAGGAGAAGGAGGAGAAACAGAAGCAGGAGAAGCAGAAGCGGAATGAGAAGTAGAAAGAGAAGCAGGAGAAGCACAAGAAGCAGAAGCAGGAGAAGCCGAAAGAGAAGAAGCAGAAGAAGCAGAAACAGAAGCAGAAGTAGAAGCAGAAGCAGAAGGAGAAGCAGCAGATGAAGTAGAACCAGAAATTCAGGCAAGAGAAACAGAAGAATCAGAAGCAGAAGCAGAAGGAGAAGCAAAAAGAGAAGTG
>NW_012307428.1:0-2640 GCF_000151885.1 Dipodomys ordii | reverse complement strand
ATTGTGTCCCCAGCTTTGTACCTCGCTGTGTCCCGCTGTGTCCCCGCTGTATCGACGCTGTGTCTCGCTGTGTCCCGCTGTGTCCTCGCTGTGTCCCACGCTGTGTTCTGCTGTGGCCTCGCTTTTTTCCCCGCTGTGTCCCCCTCTGTGTCCCCCGCTGTGTCCCGCTGTGTCCCCCGCTGTGTCCCTGCTGTGTCCCGCTGTGTCCTGCTGTGTACTGCTGTGTCCCCCGCTTAGTCCCGCTGTGTCCCCGCTGTGTCCCAATGTGTCCTCGATCTGTCCCCCGCTGTGTATCGCTGTGTCCATCCTGTGTCCCCCGCTGTGTCCCGCTCTGTCCCCCGCTATGTCCTGCTGTGTCCCCCGCTGTTTCCCGCCCTATCCTTGCTGTGTCCCCCACTGTGTGCCGCTGTGTCCTCGCTGTGTCCCCCGCTGTGTCCCGCTGTGTCCTTTTGTGTCACGCTGTTTTCCCGCTGTGTCCCTGCTGTGTCCCTCTGTGTACCCCGCTGTGTCCAGTTTTGTCTCCGCTGTGTCTCGCTGTGTCCCACGCTCTGTCCCACACTGTGTCCCGCCTTGTCCCGCGCTGTGTCCCGCTGTGTCCCCCACTGTGTCCAGCTGTGTCACCCCCTGAGTCCCCGCTATGTCACCGCTGTGTCCCGCTGTTTCCTCGCTGTGTCCCCTGCTGTCACCCTCTCTGTCCCCTGCTGTGTCTCACGCTTTTTCCCCGCTGTGTCCCACTGTGTCCCGCTGTGTCCGGCTGTGCCCCCACTGTGTCCCGTTGTGTCCACAGTGTGTACCACGCTGTGTAACGCTGTGTCCCCGCTGTATCGATGCTGTGTCCCGCTGTGTCCTCGCTGTGTTCCCCGCTGTGTCCCGCTGTGTCCCCCGCTTTGTCCTCGCTGTGTCCCCCACTGTGACCTGCTGTGTCCTCGCTGTGTCCCCCACTGGGTCCCGGTGGGCCGTGCTGTGTCCTCGCTGTGTCCACCGCTGTGTCCCGTTGTGTCCCCAGCTGTGTCCCCTGCTATGTCCCGATGTGTCTACTGCTGTGTCCATGCTATGTCTTGCTGTGTCGCGCTGTGTCCCCCGCTGTGTCCGCTGCTGTGTCCTGCTGTTTTCCCCGCTGTGTCACCAATGTGTCCCGCTGTGTCCTGCTGTGTCTCGCTGTGCCCTCGCTGTGCCCCCACTCTGTCCCGTTGTGTCCACAGCTGGGTACCACGCTGTGTAACCCTGTGTCCCAGCTGTATCAACTCTGTGTCCTGCTGGGTCCCGTTGTGTCCTCGCTGTGTTCCCCGCTGTGTCCCTCTGTGTCCCCAGCTGTGTCCCCCGCTGTGTCCCGCTGTGTCGTCGCTGGGTCCCCCGCTGTGACCTGCTGTGTCCCACGCTGTGTTTCGCTGTGTCCCGCTATGTCCAGCTCGGTCCCTGCTGTGTCCCGCTGTGTGCCCGCTGTGTCCTGCTGTGTACTCCGTTGTGTCCAGCTGTATCACCGCTGTCTCTCGCTTTCGCCCCTCTCTGTCTCCGCTGTCCCCTGCTGTGTCCCCCGCTGTGTCCCACTGTGTGCCACTGTGTCCCCCACTTTGTCCCGCTGAGTCCCCTCTGTGTCACCGCTGTGTCCCGCTGTGTACCCCGCTGTGTCCCACTATGTTCCCGCAGTGTCCCCGCTGTGTACCGCTCTTTCCCGCTTTGTCCTCTCTGTGTCCCCTGCAGTGTCCCGTTGTGTCCCCAGCTGTGGACCCCGGTGTGTCCCGCTGTGTCCCCGCTGTAACGACGCTGGGTCCCGCTGGGTCCCGCTATGTCCTCCCTGTGTTCCCCGCTGTGTCCTGTTGTGTCCCCAGCTGTGTACCTCGCTGTGTCCCGCTGTGTCCCAGCAGTATCGACGCTGGGTCCCGCTGGGTCCCGCTGTGTCCTCCCTGTGTCCCACGCTGTGTCCCGCTGTGTCCGCCACTGTGTCATGCTGTGTCTACTGCTTTGTCCCCGCTGTGTCCCGCTGTGTCCCGCTGTGTCCTCGCTGTGTCCCACGCTGTGTTCTGCTGTGGCCTCACTTTTTTCCCCGCTGTGTCCTGCTGTGTACCCCTCTGTGTCCCCCCGCTGTGTCCCGCTGTGTCCCCCGTTGTGTCCCTGCTGTGTCCCCGCTCTATCCGGCTGTGTCCCTCTGTGTACTGCTGTGTCCCCCGCTGAGTCCCGCTGTGTCCCAATGTGTCCTCGCTCTGTCCCCCTCTGTGTACCGCTGTGTCCTTCCTGTGTCCCCCGCTGTGTCCCGCTGTTTCCCGCTGTGTCCCGCTCTGTCCTTGCTGTGTCCCCCACTGTGTGCAGCTGTGTCCTCGCTGTGTCCCCCGCTGTGTCTCGCTGTGTTCTTTTGTGTCACGCTGTTTCCCCGCTGTGTCCCTGCTGTGTCCCTCTGTGTACCCCGCTGTGTCCAGCTTTATCCCCGCCGTGTCTCGCTGTGTCCCCCGCTGTGTCCCGCTGTGTCCCCCGCTGAGTCCCCGCTGTGTCCCCGCTGTGTCCCGCTGTGTACCCCGCTGTGTCCCGCTGTGTACCCCTCTGTGTCTCCCGCTGTGTCCCGCTGTGTCCCCCGCTCTGACCCGCTGTGTCCCGCTTTGTCACCCACTGTGTCCCTGCTGTCTCCCCGGTGTGTCCCACTGTGTC
>NW_012307427.1:0-1249 GCF_000151885.1 Dipodomys ordii | reverse complement strand
CGAGAAGCAGAAGAAGAAGAAGGAGAAGGAGAAAGAGTAGGATTAGGAGTAGGAAGAGCAGAAGGAGAATCAGAAGCAGAACGAGAAGCAGAAGGAGCAGCAGAAGGAGAAGCAGAAGGAGAAGCAGAAGCAGAAGCAGAAGAAGCAGCAGAAGGAGAAGCAGAAGCAGAAGAAGATGCAGAAGGAGAAGCAGGAGAAGCAAAAGAAGCAAAAGCAGAAGGAGAAGCGGAAGTAGGAGAAGGAGAAGGAGAAGGAAGGGCAGCAGAAGCAATAGGAGAAGCAGAAGGAGAAGCAGAAGCAGAATGACAAGCAGAAAGAGAAGCAGTAGAAGCAGAAGAAGCAGGAAAGGCAGAAGCAGACGAAAGAGTAGAAGAAGAAGAAGAAGAAGAAGAAGAAGAAGAAGAAGAAGAAGAAGAAGAAGCATAATGAGAAGCATAAGGAGAAACATAATGAGAAGCATGAGGAGAAGCATAAGGAGAAGCAGTAGAAGGAGAAGAAGAAGAAGCAGGAGAAACAGAAGCAGAAGAAAAAGAATAAGCAAAAGAAGCAGAAGCAGAAGCCCTGGGAGAAGCAGAAGCAGAAGGAGAAGGAGCAGCAGAAGGAGAAGCAGAAGCAGAAAGAGAAGCAGAAACAGAAGGACAACAAAAGGAGAAGCAGGAGAATCAGAAGAAGCAGAAGTAGAATCAGAAGAAACAGAAGAATAAGAAGCAGAAGAAACAGAAGCAAAAGAAACAGAAGAAGGAGAAGAGCAGAAGCAGAAGCAGAAGGAGAAGCAGAAGCAGAAGGAGAAGCAGAAAGAGAAGCAGGAGAAGCAGAAGAACAGAAGCAGAAGAAACAGAAGAATCCGAAGAAGCAGAAGCAGAATCTGTAGCAGAAGGAGAAACAGAAGAAGCACAATCTGAAGCAGAAGCAGAAGAATCAGAAATAGTAGAATAAGCAGAAGCAGAAGCAGCAGGAGAAGCAGAAGAAGAAGACGGAAAAGGCGAGAGAGAAGGATTAGGAGTAGGAGAAGAAAAAGGATAAGCAGAAGCAGAAAGAGACGCAGAAGAAAAAGCAGCACGAAAAGTAGGAGAAGCAGAAGCAGAAGAAGCAGAAGAAACAGAAGACACAGAAGCAGAATGAGAAGCAGAAGGAGAAATTGAAGCAGAAGCAGAAGGAGAAGAAGAAGAAGGAGAAGGAGAAGCAGAAAGAAAAGCAGAAAGAGAAGCAGAACGAGAAGCAGGAGAAGCAGAAGCAGGAGAAACAGAAG